>NW_026947822.1:0-143879 GCF_034190915.1 Cavia porcellus
CATACAATGCGCACCACCCCGTGATGTTTTTCTCACTCCTACTAGTGATGTAATGTACACACACCCATACAATGCGCACCACCCCGTGATGTTTTTCTCACTCCTACTAGTGTATGTAATGTAACACACACCCATACAATGCGCACCACCCCGTGATGTTTTTCTCACTCCTACTAGTGAATGTAATGTAACACACACCCATACAATGCGCACCACCCCGTGATGTTTTTCTCACTCCTACTAGTGAATGTAATGTAACACACACCCATACAATGCGCACCACCCCGTGATGTTTTTCTCACTCCTACTAGTGAATCTAATGTAACACACACCCATACAATGCGCACCACCCCGTGATGATTTTCTCACTCCTACTAGTGAATCTAATGTAACAAACACCCATACAATGCGCACCCCCCCGTGATGTTTTTCTCACTCCTACTAGTGAATGTAATGTAACACACACCCATACAATGCGCACCACTCCGTGATGTTTTTCTCACTACTACTAGTGAATGTAATGTAACACACACCCATACAATGCGCACCACCCCGTGATGTTTTCTCACTCCTACTAGTGAATCTAATGTAACACACACCCATACAATGCGCACCACCCCGTGATGTTTTTCTCACTCCTACTAGTGAATGTAATGTAACACACACCCATACAATGCGCACCACCCCGTGATGTTTTTCTCACTCCTACTAGTGAATGTAATGTAACACACACCCATACAATGCGCACCACCCCGTGATGTTTTTCTCACTGCTACTAGTGAATGTAATGTAACACACACCCATACAATGCGCACCACCCGTGATGTTTTTCTCACTCCTACTAGTGAATGTAATGTAACACACACCCATACAATGCGCACCACCCCGTGATGTTTTTCTCACTCCTACTAGTGAATGTAATGTAACACACACCCATACAATGCGCACCACCGCGTGATGTTTTTCTCACTCCTACTAGTGAATGTAATGTAACACACACCCATACAATGCGCACCACCCCGTGATGTTTTTCTCACTCCTACTAGTGAATCTAATGTAACACACACCCATACAATGCGCCCAACCCCGTGATGTTTTTCTCACTCCTACTAGTGAATGTAATGTAACACACACCCATACAATGCGCACCACCCCGTGGTGTTTTTCTCACTCCTACTAGTGAATGTAATGTAACACACACCCATACAATGCGCACCACCCCGTGGTGTTTTTCTCACTCCTACTAGTGAATGTAATGTAACACACACCCATACAATGCGCACCACCCGTGATGTTTTTCTCACTCCTACTAGTGAATGTAATGTAACACACACCCATACAATGCGCACCACCCCGTGATGTTTTTCTCACTCCTACTAGTGAATCTAATGTAACACACAGCCATACAATGCGCACCACCCCGTGATGTTTTTCTCACTCGTACTAGTGAATGTAATGTAACACACACCCATACAATGCGCACCACCCCGTGATGTTTTTCTCACTCCTACCACTGAATCTAATGTAACAAACACCCATACAATGCGCACCACCCTTGATGTTTTTCTCACTCCTACTAGTGAATGTAATGTAACACACACCCATACAATGCGCACCACCCCGTGATGTTTTTCTCACTCCTACTAGTGAATGTAATGTAACACACACCCATACAATGCGCACCACCCCGTGATGTTTTTCTCACTCCTACTAGTGAATGTAATGTAACACACACCCATACAATGCGCACCACCCCGTGATGTTTTTCTCACTCCTACTAGTGAATGTAATGTAACACACACCCATACAATGCGCACCACCCCGTGATGTTTTTCTCACTCCTACTAGTGAATCTAATGTAACACACACCCATACAATGCGCACCACCCCGTGATGTTTTTCTCACTCCTACTAGTGAATGTAATGTAACACACACCCATACAATGCGCACCACCCCGTGATGTTTTTCTCACTCCTACTAGTGAATGTAATGTAACACACACCATACAATGCGCACCACCCGTGATGTTTTTCTCACTCCTAGTAGTGAATGTAATGTAACACACACCCATACAATGCGCACCACACCGTGATGTTTTTCTCACTCCTACTAGTGAATGTAATGTAACACACACCCATACAATGCGCACCACCCGTGATGATTTTCTCACTCCTACTAGTGAATCTAATGTAACAAACACCCATACAATGCGCACCCCCCCGTGATGTTTTTCTCACTCCTACTAGTGAATGTAATGTAACACACACCCATACAATGCGCACCACTCCGTGATGTTTTTCTCACTCCTACTAGTGAATGTAATGTAACACACACCCATACAATGCGCACCACCCCGTGATGTTTTTCTCACTGCTACTAGTGAATGTAATGTAACACACACCCATACAATGCGCACCACCCCGTGATGTTTTTCTCACTCCTACTAGTGAATGTAATGTAACACACACCCATACAATGCGCACCACCCCGTGATGTTTTCTCACTCCTACTAGTGAATGTAATGTAACACACACCCATACAATGCGCACCACCCCGGGATGTTTTTCTCACTCCTACTAGTGAATCAAATGTAACACACACCCATACAATGCGCACCACCCCGGGATGTTTTTCTCACTCCTACTAGTGAATCTAATGTAACACACACCCATACAATGCGCACAACCCGTGATGTTTTTCTCACTCCTACTAGTGAATGTAATGTAACACACACCCATACAATGCGCACCACCCCGTGATGTTTTTCTCACTCCTACTAGTGAATGTAATGTAACACACACCCATACAATGCGCACCACCCCGTGATGTTTTTCTCACTGCTACTAGTGAATGTAATGTAACACACACCCATACAATGCGCACCACCCCGTGATGTTTTTCTCACTCCTACTAGTGAATGTAATGTAACACACACCCATACAATGCGCACCACCCCGTGATGTTTTTCTCACTCCTACTAGTGAATCTAATGTAACACACAGCCATACAATGCGCACCACCCCGTGATGTTTTTCTCACTCGTACTAGTGAATGTAATGTAACACACACCCATACAATGCGCAGCACCCCGTGATGTTTTTCTCACTCCTACCACTGAATCTAATGTAACAAACACCCATACAATGCGCACCACCCCGTGATGTTTTTCTCACTCCTACTAGTGAATGTAATGTAACACACACCCATACAATGCGCACCACCCCGTGATGTTTTCTCACTCCTACTCGTGAATCTAATGTAACAAACACCCATACAATGCGCACCACCCCGTGATGTTTTTCTCACTCCTACTAGTGAATGTAATGTAACACACACCCATACAATGCGCACCACCCCGTGATGTTTTTCTCACTCCTACTAGTGAATGTAATGTAACACACACCCATACAATGCGCACCACCCCGTGATGTTTTTCTCACTCCTACTCGTGAATCTAATGTAACAAACACCCATACAATGCGCACGACCCCGTGATGTTTTCTCACTCCTACTAGTGAATGTAATGTAACACACACCCATACAATGCGCACCACCCCGTGATGTTTTTCTCACTCCTACTAGTGAATGTAATGTAACACACACCCATACAATGCGCACCACCCCGTGATGATTTCCTCACTCCTACTAGTGAATCTAATGCAACAAACACCCATACAATCCGCACCACCCCGTGATGTTTTTCTCACTCCTACTAGTGAATGTAATGTAACACACACCCATACAATTCGCACCACTCCGTGATGTTTTTCTCACTCCTACTAGTGAATCTAATGTAACACACACCCATACAATGCGCAACTCCCCGTGATGTTTTTCTCACTCCTACTACTGAATGTAATGTAACACACACCCATACAATGCGCACCACCCCGTGATGTTTTTCTCACTCCTACTAGTGAATGTAATGTAACACACACCCATACAATGCGCACCACCCCGTGATGTTTTTCTCACTCCTACTAGTGAATGTAATGTAACACACACCCATACAATGCGCACCACCCCGTGATGATTTTCTCACTCCTACTAGTGAATCTAATGTAACACACACCCATACAATGCGCACCACCCCGTGATGTTTTTCTCACTCCTACTACTGAATGTAATGTAACACACACCCATACAATGCGCACCACCCCGTGATGTTTTTCTCACTCCTACTAGTGAATGTAATGTAACACACACCCATACAATGCGCACCACCCCGTGATGTTTTTCTCACTCCTACTAGTGTATGTAATGTAACACACACCCATACAATGCGCACCACCCGTGATGTTTTTCTCACTCCTACTAGTGAATGTAATGTAACACACACCCATACAATGCGCACCACCCCGTGATGTTTTTCTCACTCCTACTAGTGAATGTAATGTAACACACACCCATACAATGCGCACCACCCCGTGATGTTTTTCTCACTCCTACTAGTGAATCTAATGTAACACACACCCATACAATGCGCACCACCCCGTGATGATTTTCTCACTCCTACTAGTGAATCTAATGTAACAAACACCCATACAATGCGCACCCCCCGTGATGTTTTTCTCACTCCTACTAGTGAATGTAATGTAACACACACCCATACAATGCGCACCACTCCGTGATGTTTTTCTCACTACTACTAGTGAATGTAATGTAACACACACCCATACAATGCGCACCACCCCGTGATGTTTTTCTCACTCCTACTAGTGAATCTAATGTAACACACACCCATACAATGCGCACCACCCCGTGATGTTTTTCTCACTCCTACTAGTGAATGTAATGTAACACACACCCATACAATGCGCACCACCCCGTGATGTTTTTCTCACTCCTACTAGTGAATGTAATGTAACACACACCCATACAATGCGCACCACCCCGTGATGTTTTTCTCACTGCTACTAGTGAATGTAATGTAACACACACCCATACAATGCGCACCACCCCGTGATGTTTTTCTCACTCCTACTAGTGAATGTAATGTAACACACACCCATACAATGCGCACCACCCCGTGATGTTTTTCTCACTCCTACTAGTGAATGTAATGTAACACACACCCATACAATGCGCACCACCGCGTGATGTTTTTCTCACTCCTACTAGTGAATGTAATGTAACACACACCCATACAATGCGCACCACCCCGTGATGTTTTTCTCACTCCTACTAGTGAATCTAATGTAACACACACCCATACAATGCGCCCAACCCCGTGATGTTTTTCTCACTCCTACTAGTGAATGTAATGTAACACACACCCATACAATGCGCACCACCCCGTGGTGTTTTTCTCACTCCTACTAGTGAATGTAATGTAACACACACCCATACAATGCGCACCACCCCGTGGTGTTTTTCTCACTCCTACTAGTGAATGTAATGTAACACACACCCATACAATGCGCACCACCCCGTGATGTTTTTCTCACTCCTACTAGTGAATGTAATGTAACACACACCCATACAATGCGCACCACCCCGTGATGTTTTTCTCACTCCTACTAGTGAATCTAATGTAACACACAGCCATACAATGCGCACCACCCCGTGATGTTTTTCTCACTCGTACTAGTGAATGTAATGTAACACACACCCATACAATGCGCACCACCCCGTGATGTTTTTCTCACTCCTACCACTGAATCTAATGTAACAAACACCCATACAATGCGCACCACCCCTTGATGTTTTTCTCACTCCTACTAGTGAATGTAATGTAACACACACCCATACAATGCGCACCACCCCGTGATGTTTTTCTCACTCCTACTAGTGAATGTAATGTAACACACACCCATACAATGCGCACCACCCCGTGATGTTTTTCTCACTCCTACTAGTGAATGTAATGTAACACACACCCATACAATGCGCACCACCCCGTGATGTTTTTCTCACTCCTACTAGTGAATGTAATGTAACACACACCCATACAATGCGCACCACCCCGTGATGTTTTTCTCACTCCTACTAGTGAATCTAATGTAACACACACCCATACAATGCGCACCACCCCGTGATGTTTTTCTCACTCCTACTAGTGAATGTAATGTAACACACACCCATACAATGCGCACCACCCCGTGATGTTTTTCTCACTCCTACTAGTGAATGTAATGTAACACACACCCATACAATGCGCACCACCCCGTGATGTTTTTCTCACTCCTAGTAGTGAATGTAATGTAACACACACCCATACAATGCGCACCACCCCGTGATGTTTTTCTCACTCCTACTAGTGAATGTAATGTAACACACACCCATACAATGCGCACCACCCCGTGATGATTTTCTCACTCCTACTAGTGAATCTAATGTAACAAACACCCATACAATGCGCACCCCCCCGTGATGTTTTTCTCACTCCTACTAGTGAATGTAATGTAACACACACCCATACAATGCGCACCACTCCGTGATGTTTTTCTCACTCCTACTAGTGAATGTAATGTAACACACACCCATACAATGCGCACCACCCCGTGATGTTTTTCTCACTGCTACTAGTGAATGTAATGTAACACACACCCATACAATGCGCACCACCCCGTGATGTTTTTCTCACTCCTACTAGTGAATGTAATGTAACACACACCCATACAATGCGCACCACCCCGTGATGTTTTTCTCACTCCTACTAGTGAATGTAATGTAACACACACCCATACAATGCGCACCACCCCGGGATGTTTTTCTCACTCCTACTAGTGAATCTAATGTAACACACACCCATACAATGCGCACCACCCCGGGATGTTTTTCTCACTCCTACTAGTGAATCTAATGTAACACACACCCATACAATGCGCACAACCCCGTGATGTTTTTCTCACTCCTACTAGTGAATGTAATGTAACACACACCCATACAATGCGCACCACCCCGTGATGTTTTTCTCACTCCTACTAGTGAATGTAATGTAACACACACCCATACAATGCGCACCACCCCGTGATGTTTTTCTCACTGCTACTAGTGAATGTAATGTAACACACACCCATACAATGCGCACCACCCCGTGATGTTTTTCTCACTCCTACTAGTGAATGTAATGTAACACACACCCATACAATGCGCACCACCCGTGATGTTTTTCTCACTCCTACTAGTGAATCTAATGTAACACACAGCCATACAATGCGCACCACCCCGTGATGTTTTTCTCACTCGTACTAGTGAATGTAATGTAACACACACCCATACAATGCGCAGCACCCCGTGATGTTTTTCTCACTCCTACCACTGAATCTAATGTAACAAACACCATACAATGCGCACCACCCCGTGATGTTTTTCTCACTCCTACTAGTGAATGTAATGTAACACACACCCATACAATGCGCACCACCCCGTGATGTTTTTCTCACTCCTACTCGTGAATCTAATGTAACAAACACCCATACAATGCGCACCACCCCGTGATGTTTTTCTCACTCCTACTAGTGAATGTAATGTAACACACACCCATACAATGCGCACCACCCCGTGATGTTTTTCTCACTCCTACTAGTGAATGTAATGTAACACACACCCATACAATGCGCACCACCCCGTGATGTTTTTCTCACTCCTACTCGTGAATCTAATGTAACAAACACCCATACAATGCGCACGACCCCGTGATGTTTTTCTCACTCCTACTAGTGAATGTAATGTAACACACACCCATACAATGCGCACCACCCCGTGATGTTTTTCTCACTCCTACTAGTGAATGTAATGTAACACACACCCATACAATGCGCACCACCCCGTGATGTTTTTCTCACTCCTACTAGTGAATGTAATGTAACACACACCCATACAATGCGCACCACCCCGTGATGATTTTCTCACTCCTACTCGTGAATCTAATGTAACAAACACCCATACAATCCGCACCACCCGTGATGTTTTTCTCACTCCTACTAGTGAATGTAATGTAACACACACCCATACAATGCGCACCACCCCGTGATGTTTTTCTCACTCCTACTCGTGAATCTAATGTAACAAACACCCATACAATGCGCAGCACCCCGTGATGTTTTTCTCACTGCTACTAGTGAATGTAATGTAACACACACCCATACAATGCGCACCACCCCGTGATGTTTTTCTCACTCCTACTAGTGAATCTAATGTAACACACACCCATACAATGCGCACCACCCGTGATGTTTTTCACACTCCTACTAGTGAATGTAATGTAACACACACCCATACAATGCGCACCACCCCGTGATGTTTTTCTCACTCCTACTAGTGAATGTAATGTAACACACACCCATACAATGCGCACCACCCCGTGATGTTTTCTCACTCCTACTAGTGAATCTAATGTAACAAACACCCATACAATGCGCACCACCCCGTGATGTTTTTCTCACTCCTACTAGTGAATGTAATGTAACACACACCCATACAATGCGCACCACCCCGTGATGTTTTTCTCACTCCTACTAGTGAATCTAATGTAACACACACCCATACAATGCGCACCACCCCGTGATGTTTTTCTCACTCCTACTAGTGAATGTAATGTAACACACACCCATACAATGCGCACCACCCCGTGATGTTTTTCTCACTCCTACTAGTGAATGTAATGTAACACACACCCATACAATGCGCACCACCCCGTGATGTTTTTCTCACTCCTACTAGTGAATGTAATGTAACACACACCCATACAATGCGCACCACCCCGTGATGTTTTTCTCACTCCTACTAGTGAATGTAATGTAACACACACCCATACAATTCGCACCACCCCGTGATGATTTTCTCACTCCTACTCGTGAATCTAATGTAACAAACACCCATACAATGCGCACCACCCCGTGATGTTTTTCTCACTCCTACTAGTGAATGTAATGTAACACACACCCATACAATGCGCACCACCCCGTGATGTTTTTCTCACTCCTACTAGTGAATGTAATGTAACACACACCCATACAATGCGCACCACCCCGTGATGATTTCCTCACTCCTACTAGTGAATCTAATGCAACAAACACCCATACAATCCGCACCACCCGTGATGTTTTTCTCACTCCTACTAGTGAATGTAATGTAACACACACCCATACAATTCGCACCACTCCGTGATGTTTTCTCACTCCTACTAGTGAATCTAATGTAACACACACCCATACAATGCGCAACTCCCCGTGATGTTTTTCTCACTCCTACTACTGAATGTAATGTAACACACACCCATACAATGCGCACCACCCCGTGATGTTTTTCTCACTCCTACTAGTGAATGTAATGTAACACACACCCATACAATGCGCACCACCCCGTGATGTTTTTCTCACTCCTACTAGTGAATGTAATGTAACACACACCCATACAATGCGCACCACCCCGTGATGATTTTCTCACTCCTACTAGTGAATCTAATGTAACACACACCCATACAATGCGCACCACCCCGTGATGTTTTTCTCACTCCTACTACTGAATGTAATGTAACACACACCCATACAATGCGCACCACCCCGTGATGTTTTTCTCACTCCTACTAGTGAATGTAATGTAACACACACCCATACAATGCGCACCACCCCGTGATGTTTTTCTCACTCCTACTAGTGTATGTAATGTAACACACACCCATACAATGCGCACCACCCCGTGATGTTTTTCTCACTCCTACTAGTGAATGTAATGTAACACACACCCATACAATGCGCACCACCCCGTGATGTTTTTCTCACTCCTACTAGTGAATGTAATGTAACACACACCCATACAATGCGCACCACCCCGTGATGTTTTTCTCACTCCTACTAGTGAATCTAATGTAACACACACCCATACAATGCGCACCACCCCGTGATGATTTTCTCACTCCTACTAGTGAATCTAAGTAACAAACACCCATACAATGCGCACCCCCCCGTGATGTTTTTCTCACTCCTACTAGTGAATGTAATGTAACACACACCCATACAATGCGCACCACTCCGTGATGTTTTTCTCACTACTACTAGTGAATGTAATGTAACACACACCCATACAATGCGCACCACCCCGTGATGTTTTTCTCACTCCTACTAGTGAATCTAATGTAACACACACCCATACAATGCGCACCACCCCGTGATATTTTTCTCACTCCTACTAGTGAATGTAATGTAACACACACCCATACAATGCGCACCACCCCGTGATGTTTTTCTCACTCCTACTAGTGAATGTAATGTAACACACACCCATACAATGCGCACCACCCCGTGATGTTTTTCTCACTGCTACTAGTGAATGTAATGTAACACACACCCATACAATGCGCACCACCCCGTGATGTTTTTCTCACTCCTACTAGTGAATGTAATGTAACACACACCCATACAATGCGCACCACCCCGTGATGTTTTTCTCACTCCTACTAGTGAATGTAATGTAACACACACCCATACAATGCGCACCACCGCGTGATGTTTTTCTCACTCCTACTAGTGAATGTAATGTAACACACACCCATACAATGCGCACCACCCCGTGATGTTTTTCTCACTCCTACTAGTGAATCTAATGTAACACACACCCATACAATGCGCACAACCCCGTGATGTTTTTCTCACTCCTACTAGTGAATGTAATGTAACACACACCCATACAATGCGCACCACCCCGTGATGTTTTTCTCACTCCTACTAGTGAATGTAATGTAACACACACCCATACAATGCGCACCACCCCGTGGTGTTTTTCTCACTCCTACTAGTGAATGTAATGTAACACACACCCATACAATGCGCACCACCCCGTGATGTTTTTCTCACTCCTACTAGTGAATGTAATGTAACACACACCCATACAATGCGCACCACCCCGTGATGTTTTTCTCACTCCTACTAGTGAATCTAATGTAACACACAGCCATACAATGCGCACCACCCCGTGATGTTTTTCTCACTCGTACTAGTGAATGTAATGTAACACACACCCATACAATGCGCACCACCCCGTGATGTTTTTCTCACTCCTACCACTGAATCTAATGTAACAAACACCCATACAATGCGCACCACCCCGTGATGTTTTTCTCACTCCTACTAGTGAATGTAATGTAACACACACCCATACAATGCGCACCACCCCGTGATGTTTTTCTCACTCCTACTAGTGAATGTAATGTAACACACACCCATACAATGCGCACCACCCGTGATGTTTTTCTCACTCCTACTAGTGAATGTAATGTAACACACACCCATACAATGCGCACCACCCCGTGATGTTTTTCTCACTCCTACTAGTGAATGTAATGTAACACACACCCATACAATGCGCACCACCCCGTGATGTTTTTCTCACTCCTACTAGTGAATCTAATGTAACACACACCCATACAATGCGCACCACCCCGTGATGTTTTTCTCACTCCTACTAGTGAATGTAATGTAACACACACCCATACAATGCGCACCACCCCGTGATGTTTTTCTCACTCCTACTAGTGAATGTAATGTAACACACACCCATACAATGCGCACCACCCCGTGATGTTTTTCTCACTCCTACTAGTGAATGTAATGTAACACACACCCATACAATGCGCACCACCCCGTGATGTTTTTCTCACTCCTACTAGTGAATGTAATGTAACACACACCCATACAATGCGCACCACCCCGTGATGATTTTCTCACTCCTACTAGTGAATCTAATGTAACAAACACCCATACAATGCGCACCCCCCCGTGATGTTTTTCTCACTCCTACTAGTGAATGTAATGTAACACACACCCATACAATGCGCACCACTCCGTGATGTTTTTCTCACTCCTACTAGTGAATGTAATGTAACACACACCCATACAATGCGCACCACCCCGTGATGTTTTTCTCACTGCTACTAGTGAATGTAATGTAACACACACCCATACAATGCGCACCACCCCGTGATGTTTTTCTCACTCCTACTAGTGAATGTAATGTAACACACACCCATACAATGCGCACCACCCCGTGATGTTTTTCTCACTCCTACTAGTGAATGTAATGTAACACACACCCATACAATGCGCACCACCCCGGGATGTTTTTCTCACTCCTACTAGTGAATCTAATGTAACACACACCCATACAATGCGCACCACCCCGGGATGTTTTTCTCACTCCTACTAGTGAATCTAATGTAACACACACCCATACAATGCGCACAACCCCGTGATGTTTTTCTCACTCCTACTAGTGAATGTAATGTAACACACACCCATACAATGCGCACCACCCCCGTGATGTTTTTCTCACTCCTACTAGTGAATGTAATGTAACACACACCCATACAATGCGCACCACCCCGTGATGTTTTTCTCACTGCTACTAGTGAATGTAATGTAACACACACCCATACAATGCGCACCACCCCGTGATGTTTTTCTCACTCCTACTAGTGAATGTAATGTAACACACACCCATACAATGCGCACCACCCCGTGATGTTTTTCTCACTCCTACTAGTGAATCTAATGTAACACACAGCCATACAATGCGCACCACCCCGTGATGTTTTTCTCACTCGTACTAGTGAATGTAATGTAACACACACCCATACAATGCGCAGCACCCCGTGATGTTTTTCTCACTCCTACCACTGAATCTAATGTAACAAACACCCATACAATGCGCACCACCCCGTGATGTTTTTCTCACTCCTACTAGTGAATGTAATGTAACACACACCCATACAATGCGCACCACCCCGTGATGTTTTTCTCACTCCTACTCGTGAATCTAATGTAACAAACACCCATACAATGCGCAAATCCCCGTGATGTTTTTCTCACTCCTACTAGTGAATGTAATGTAACACACACCCATACAATGCGCACCACCCCGTGATGTTTTTCTCACTCCTACTAGTGAATGTAATGTAACACACACCCATACAATGCGCACCACCCCTTGATGTTTTTCTCACTCCTACTCGTGAATCTAATGTAACAAACACCCATACAATGCGCACCACCCCGTGATGTTTTTCTCACTCCTACTAGTGAATGTAATGTAACACAAACCCATACAATTCGCACCACTCCGTGATGTTTTTCTCACTCCTACTAGTGAATGTAATGTAACACACACCCATACAATGCGCACCACCCCGTGATGTTTTTCTCACTCCTACTAGTGAATGTAATGTAACACACACCCATACAATGCGCACCACCCCGTGATGTTTTTGTCACTCCTACTAGTGAATGTAATGTAACACACACCCATACAATGCGCACCACCCCGTGATGTTTTTCTCACTCCTACTCGTGAATCTAATGTAACAAACACCCATACAATGCGCACCACCCCGTGATGTTTTTCTCACTCCTACTAGTGAATGTAATGTAACACACACCCATACAATGCGCACCACCCCGTGATGTTTTTCTCACTCCTACTCGTGAATTTAATGTAACAAACACCCATACAATGCGCACCACCCCGTGATGTTTTTCTCACTCCTACTAGTGAATGTAATGTAACACACACCCATACAATGCGCACCACCCCGTGATGTTTTTCTCACTCCTACTAGTGAATCTAATGTAACAAACACCCATACAATCCGCACCACCCCGTGATGTTTTTCTCACTCCTACTAGTGAATGTAATGTAACACACACCCATACAATGCGCACCACCCCGTGATGTTTTTCTCACTCCTACTCGTGAATCTAATGTAACAAACACCCATACAATGCGCAGCAACCCGTGATGTTTTTCTCACTGCTACTAGTGAATGTAATGTAACACACACCCATACAATGCGCACCACCCCGTGATGTTTTTCTCACTCCTACTAGTGAATCTAATGTAACACACACCCATACAATGCGCACCACCCCGTGATGTTTTTCTCACTCCTACTAGTGAATGTAATGTAACACACACCCATACAATGCGCACCACCCCGTGATGTTTTTCTCACTCCTACTAGTGAATGTAATGTAACACACACCCATACAATGCGCACCACCCCGTGATGTTTTTCTCACTCCTACTAATGAATCTGATGTAACAAACACCCATACAATGCGCACCACACCGTGATGTTTTTCTCACTCCTACTAGTGAATGTAATGTAACACACACCCATACAATGCGCACCAACCCGTGATGTTTTTCTCACTCCTACTCGTGAATCTAATGTAACAAACACCCATACAATGCGCAGCACCCCGTGATGTTTTTCTCACTGCTACTATTGAATGTAATGTAACACACAACCATACAATGCGCACCACCCCGTGATGTTTTTCTCACTCCTACTAGTGAATCTAATGTAACACACACCCATACAATGCGCACCACCCCGTGATGTTTTTCTCACTCCTACTAGTGAATGTAATGTAGCACACACCCATACAATGCGCACCACCCCGTGATGTTTTTCTCACTCCTACTAGTGAATCTAATGTAACACACACCCATACAATGCGCACCACCCCGTGATGTTTTTCTCACTCCTACTAGTGAATCTAATGTAACACACACCCATACCATGCGCACCACCCCGTGATGATTTTCTCACTCCTACTAGTGAATCTAATGTAACAAACACCCATACAATGCGCACCACCCCGTGATGTTTTTCTCACTCCTACTAGTGAATGTAATGTAACACACACCCATACAATGCGCACCACCCCGTGATGTTTTTCTCACTCCTACTAGTGAATCTAATGTAACAAACACCCATACAATGCGCACCACCCCGTGATGTTTTTCTCACTCCTACTAGTGAAGGTAATGTAACACACACCCATACAATGCGCACCACCCCGTGATGTTTTTCTCACTCCTACTAGTGAATCTAATGTAACACACACCCATACAATGCGCACCACCCCGTGATGTTTTTCTCACTGCTACTAGTGAATGTAATGTAACACACACCCATACAATGCGCACCACCCCGTGATGTTTTTCTCACTCCTACTAGTGAATGTAATGTAACACACACCCATACAATGCGCACCACCCCGTGATGTTTTTCTCACTCCTACTAGTGAATCTAATGTAACACACAGCCATACAATGCGCACCACCCCGTGATGTTTTTCTCACTCGTACTAGTGAATGTAATGTAACACACACCCATACAATGCGCACCACCCCGTGATGTTTTTCTCACTCCTACCACTGAATCTAATGTAACAAACACCCATACAATGCGCACCACCCCGTGATGTTTTTCTCACTCCTACTAGTGAATGTAATGTAACACACACCCATACAATGCGCACCACCCCGTGATGTTTTTCTCACTCCTACTCGTGAATCTAATGTAACAAACACCCATACAATGCGCAAAACCCCGTGATGTTTTTCTCACTCCTACTAGTGAATGTAATGTAACACACACCCATACAATGCGCACCACCCCGTGATGTTTTTCTCACTCCTACTAGTGAATGTAATGTAACACACACCCATACAATGCGCACCACCCCTTGATGTTTTTCTCACTCCTACTCGTGAATCTAATGTAAGAAACACCCATACAATGCGCACCACCCCGTGATGTTTTTCTCACTCCTACTAGTGAATGTAATGTAACACAAACCCATACAATTCGCACCACTCCGTGATGTTTTTCTCACTCCTACTAGTGAATGTAATGTAACACACACCCATACAATGCGCACCACCCCGTGATGTTTTTCTCACTCCTACTAGTGAATGTAATGTAACACACACCCATACAATGCGCACCACCCCGTGATGTTTTTCTCACTCCTACTAGTGAATGTAATGTAACACACACCCATACAATGCGCACCACCCCGTGATGTTTTTCTCACTCCTACTCGTGAATCTAATGTAACAAACACCCATACAATGCGCACCACCCCGTGATGTTTTTCTCACTCCTTCTAGTGAATGTAATGTAACACACACCCATACAATGCGCACCACCCCGTGATGTTTTTCTCACTCCTACTCGTGAATCTAATGTAACAAACACCCATACAATGCGCACCACCCCGTGATGTTTTTCTCACTCCTACTAGTGAATGTAATGTAACACACACCCATACAATGCGCACCACCCCGTGATGATTTTCTCACTCCTACTAGTGAATCTAATGTAACAAACACCCATACAATCCGCACCACCCCGTGATGTTTTTCTCACTCCTACTAGTGAATGTAATGTAACACACAGCCATACAATGCGCACCACCCCGTGATGTTTTTCTCACTCCTACTCGTGAATCTAATGTAACAAACACCCATACAATGCGCAGCACCCCGTGATGTTTTTCTCACTGCTACTAGTGAATGTAATGTAACACACACCCATACAATGCGCACCACCCCGTGATGTTTTTCTCACTCCTACTAGTGAATCTAATGTAACACACACCCATACAATGCGCACCACCCCGTGATGTTTTTCTCACTCCTACTAGTGAATGTAATGTAACACACACCCATACAATGCGCACCACCCCGTGATGTTTTTCTCACTCCTACTAGTGAATGTAATGTAACACACACCCATACAATGCGCACCACCCCGTGATGTTTTTCTCACTCCTACTAATGAATCTGATGTAACAAACACCCATACAATGCGCACCACCCCGTGATGTTTTTCTCACTCCTACTAGTGAATGTAATGTAACACACACCCATACAATGCGCACCACCCCGTGATGTTTTTCTCACTCCTACTAGTGAATCTAATGTAACAAACACCCATACAATGCGCAGCACCCCGTGATGTTTTTCTCACTGCTACTATTGAATGTAATGTAACACACACCCATACAATGCGCACCACCCCGTGATGTTTTTCTCACTCCTACTAGTGAATCTAATGTAACACACACCCATACAATGCGCACCACCCCGTGATGTTTTTCTCACTCCTACTAGTGAATGTAATGTAACACACACCCATACAATGCGCACCACCCCTTGATGATTTTCTCACTCCTACTCGTGAATCTAATGTAACAAACACCCATACAATGCGCACCACCCCGTGATGGTTTTCTCACTCCTACTAGTGAATGTAATGTTACACACACCCATACAATGCGCACCACCCCGTGATGTTTTTCTCACTCCTACTAGTGAATGTAATGTAACACACACCCATACAATGCGCACCACCCCGTGATGTTTTTCTCACTCCTACTAGTGAATGTAATGTAACACACACCCATACAATTCGCACCACTCCGTGATGTTTTTCTCACTCCTACTAGTGAATGTAATGTAACACACACCCATACAACGCGCACCACCCCGTGATGTTTTTCTCACTCCTACTAGTGAATCTAATGTAACAGACACCCATACAACGCGCACCACCCCGTGATGTTTTTCTCACTCCTACTAGTGAATGTAATGTAACACACACCCATACAATGCGCACCACCCCGTGATGTTTTTCTCACTCCTACTAATGAATCTAATGTAACACACACCCATACAATGCGCACCACCCCGTGATGTTTTTCTCACTCCTACTAGTGAATGTAATGTAAAACACACCCATACAATGCGCACCACCCCGTGATGTTTTTCTCACTCCTACTAGTGAATCTAATGTAACACACACCCATACAATGTGCACCACCCCGTGATGTTTTTCTCACTCCTACTAGTGAATGTAATGTAACACACACCCATACAATGCGCACCACCCCGTGATGTTTTTCTCACTCCTACTAGTGAATGTAATGTAACACACACCCATACAATGCGCACCACGCCGTGATGTATTTCTCACTCCTACTAATGAATCTAATGTAACACACACCCATACAATGCGCACCACCCCGTGATGTTTTTCTCACTCCTACTAGTGAATGTAATGTAACACACACCCATACAATGCGCACCACCCCGTGATGTTTTTCTCACTCCTACTAGTGAATGTAATGTAACACACACCCACACAATGCGCACCACCCCGTGATGTTTTTCTCACTATTAGTGAATGTAATGTAACACAAACCCATACAATGCGCACCACCCCGTGATGTTTTTCTCACTCCTACTAGTGAATGTAATGTAACACACACCCATACAATGCACACCACCCCGTGATGTTTTTCTCACTCCTACTAGTGAATGTAATGTAACACACACCCATACAATGCGCACCACCCCGTGATGTTTTTCTCACTCCTACTAGTGAATCTAATGTAACAAACACCCATACAATGCGCACCACCCCGTGATGTTTTTCTCACTCCTACTAGTGAAGGTAATGTAACACACACCCATACAATGCGCACCACCCCGTGATGTTTTTCTCACTCCTACTAGTGAATCTAATGTAACACACACCCATACAATGCGCACCACCCCGTGATGTTTTTCTCACTCCTACTAGTGAATCTAATGTAACACACACCCATACAATGCGCACCACCCCGTGATGATTTTCTCACTCCTACTAGTGAATCTAATGTAACAAACACCCATACAATGCGCACCACCCCATGATGTTTTTCTCACTTCTACTAGTGAATGTAATGTAACACACACCCATACAATGCGCACCACCCCGTGATGTTTTTCTCACTCCTACTAGTGAATCTAATGTAACAAACACCCATACAATGCGCACCACCCCGTGATGTTTTCTCACTCCTACTAGTGAATGTAATGTAACACACACCCATACAATGCGCACCACCCCGTGATGTTTTTCTCACTCCTACTATTGAATGTAATGTAACACACACCCATACAATGCGCACCACCCCGTGATGTTTTTCTCACTCCTACTAGTGAATGTAATGTAACACACACCCATACAATGCGCACCACCCCGTGATGTTTTTCTCACTCCTACCAGTGAATCTAATGTAACAAACACCCATACAATGCGCACCACCCCGTCATGTTTTTCTCACTCCTACTAGTGAATGTAATGTAACACACACCCATACAATGCGCACCGCCCCGTGATGTTTTTCTCACTCCTACTAGTGAGTGTAATGTAACACACACCCATACAATGCGCACCACCCCGTGATGATTTTCTCACTCCTACTAGTGAATCTAATGTAACACACACCCATACAATGCGCACCACCCCGTGATGTTTTTCTCACTCCTACTAGTGAATGTAATGTAACACACACCCATACAATGCGCACCACCCCGTGATGTTTTTCTCACTCCTACTAGTGAATGTAATGGAACACACACCCATAAAATGCGCACAACCCCGTGATGATTTTCTCACTCCTACTAGGGAATCTAATGTAACAAACACCCATACAATGCGCACCACCCCGTGATGTTTTTCTCACTCCTACTAGTGAATGTAATGTAACACACACCCATACAATGCGCACCACCCCGTGATGATTTTCTCACTCCTACTAGTGAATCTAATGTAACAAACACCCATACAATGCTCACCACACCGTGATGTTTTTCTCACTCCTACTAGTGAATGTAATGTAACACAGACCCATACAATGCGCACCACCCCGTGATGTTTTTCTCACTCCTACTAGTGAATGTAATGTAACACACACCCATACAACGCGCACCACCCCGTGATGATTTTCTCTCTCCTACTAATGAATCTAATGTAACAAACACCCATACAATGCGCACCACCCCGTGATGTTTTTCTCACTCTTACTAGTGAATGTAATGTAACACACACCCATACAATGCGCACCACCCCGTGATGTTTTTCTCACTCCTACTCGTGAATCTAATGTAACAAACACCCATACAATGCGCAGCACCCCGTGATGTTTTTCTCACTGCTACTAGTGAATGTAATGTAACACACACCCATACAATGCGCACCACCCCGTGATGTTTTTCTCACTCCTACTAGTGAATCTAATGTAACACACACCCATACAATGCGCACCACCCCGTGATGTTTTTCTCACTCCTACTAGTGAATGTAATGTAACACACACCCATACAATGCGCACCACCCCGTGATGTTTTTCTCACTCCTACTAGTGAATGTAATGTAACACACACCCATACAATGCGCACCACCCCGTGATGTTTTTCTCACTCCTACTAATGAATCTGATGTAACAAACACCCATACAATGCGCACCACCCCGTGATGTTTTTCTCACTCCTACTAGTGAATGTAATGTAACACACACCCATACAATGCGCACCACCCCGTGATGTTTTTCTCACTCCTACTAGTGAATCTAATGTAACAAACACCCATACAATGCGCAGCACCCCGTGATGTTTTTCTCACTGCTACTATTGAATGTAATGTAACACACACCCATACAATGCGCACCACCCCGTGATGTTTTTCTCACTCCTACTAGTGAATCTAATGTAACACACAGCCATACAATGCGCACCACCCCGTGATGTTTTTCTCACTCGTACTAGTGAATGTAATGTAACACACACCCATACAATGCGCACCACCCCGTGATGTTTTTCTCACTCCTACCACTGAATCTAATGTAACAAACACCCATACAATGCGCACCACCCCGTGATGTTTTTCTCACTCCTACTAGTGAATGTAATGTAACACACACCCATACAATGCGCACCACCCCGTGATGTTTTTCTCACTCCTACTAGTGAATGTAATGTAACACACACCCATACAATGCGCAGCACCCCGTGATGTTTTTCTCACTCCTACTAGTGAATGTAATGTAACACACACCCATACAATGCGCACCATCCCGTGATGTTTTTCTCACTCCTACTAGTGAATGTAATGTAACACACACACATACAATGCGCACCACCCCGTGATGTTTTTCTCACTCCTACTAGTGAATCTAATGTAACACACACCCATACAATGCGCACCACCCCGTGATGTTTTTCTCACTCCTACTAGTGAATGTAATGTAACACACACCCATACAATGCGCACCACCCCGTGATGTTTTTCTCACTCCTAGTAGTGAATGTAATGTAACACACACCCATACAATGCGCACCACCCCGTGATGTTTTTCTCACTCCTACTAGTGAATGTAATGTAACACACACCCATACAATGCGCACCACCCCGTGATGATTTTCTCACTCCTACTAGTGAATCTAATGTAACAAACACCCATACAATGCGCACCCCCCCGTGATGTTTTTCTCACTCCTACTAGTGAATGCAATGTAACACACACCCATACAATGCGCACCACTCCGTGATGTTTTTCTCACTCCTACTAGTGAATGTAATGTAACACACACCCATACAATGCGCACCACCCCGTGATGTTTTTCTCACTCCTACTAGTGAATCTAATGTAACACACACCCATACAATGCGCACAACCCCGTGATGTTTTTCTCACTCCTACTAGTGAATGTAATGTAACACACACCCATACAATGCGCACCACCCCGTGATGTTTTTCTCACTCCTACTAGTGAATGTAATGTAACACACACCCATACAATGCGCACCACCCCGTGATGTTTTTCTCACTGCTACTAGTGAATGTAATGTAACACACACCCATACAATGCGCACCACCCCGTGATGTTTTTCTCACTCCTACTAGTGAATGTAATGTAACACACACCCATACAATGCACACCACCCCGTGATGTTTTTCTCACTCCTACTAGTGAATGTAATGTAACACACACCCATACAATGCGCACCACCCCGTGATGTTTTTCTCACTCCTACTAGTGTATCTAATGTAACACACACCCATACAATGCGCACCACCCCGTGATGTTTTTCTCACTCCTACTAGTGAATCTAATGTAACACACACCCATACAATGCGCACAACCCCGTGATGTTTTTGTCACTCCTACTAGTGAATGTAATGTAACACACACCCATACAATGCGCACCACCCCGTGATGTTTTTCTCACTCCTACTAGTGAATGTAATGTAACACACACCCATACAATGCGCACCACCCCGTGATGTTTTTCTCACTGCTACTAGTGAATGTAATGTAACACACACCCATACAATGCGCACCACCCCGTGATGTTTTTCTCACTCCTACTAGTGAATGTAATGTAACACACACCCATACAATGCGCACCACCCCGTGATGTTTTTCTCACTCCTACTAGTGAATCTAATGTAACACACAGCCATACAATGCGCACCACCCCGTGATGTTTTTCTCACTCGTACTAGTGAATGTAATGTAACACACACCCATACAATGCGCACCACCCCGTGATGTTTTTCTCACTCCTACCACTGAATCTAATGTAACAAACACCCATACAATGCGCACCACCCCGTGATGTTTTTCTCACTCCTACTAGTGAATGTAATGTAACACACACCCATACAATGCGCACCACCCCGTGATGTTTTTCTCACTCCTACTAGTGAATGTAATGTAACACACACCCATACAATGCGCACCACCCCTTGATGTTTTTCTCACTCCTACTCGTGAATCTAATGTAACAAACACCCATACAATGCGCACCACCCCGTGATGTTTTTCTCACTCCTACTAGTGAATGTAATGTAACACACACCCATACAATTCGCACCACCCCGTGATGTTTTTCTCACTCCTACTAGTGAATGTAATGTAACACACACCCATACAATGCGCACCACCCCGTGATGTTTTTCTCACTCCTACTAGTGAATGTAATGTAACACACACCCATACAATGCGCACCACCCCGTGATGTTTTTCTCACTCCTACTAGTGAATGTAATGTAACACACACCCATACAATGCGCACCACCCCGTGATGTTTTTCTCACTCCTACTCGTGAATCTAATGTAACAAACACCCATACAATGCGCACCACCCCGTGATGTTTTTCTCACTCCTACTAGTGAATGTAATGTAACACACACCCATACAATGCGCACCACCCCGTGATGTTTTTCTCACTCCTACTCGTGAATCTAATGGAACAAACACCCATACAATGCGCACCACCCCGTGATGTTTTTCTCACTCCTACTAGTGAATGTAATGTAACACACACCCATACAATGCGCACCACCCCGTGATGTTTTTCTCACTCCTACTCGTGAATGTAATGTAACAAACACCCATACAATCCGCACCACCCCGTGATGTTTTTCTCACTCCTACTAGTGAATGTAATGTAACACACACCCATACAATGCGCACCACCCCGTGATGTTTTTCTCACTCCTACTAGTGAATGTAATGTAACACACACCCATACAATGCGCACCACCCCGTGATGTTTTTCTCACTGCTACTAGTGAATGTAATGTAACACACACCCATACAATGCGCACCACCCCGTGATGTTTTTCTCACTGCTACTAGTGAATGTAATGTAACACACACCCATACAATGCGCACCACCCCGTGATGTTTTTCTCACTCCTACTAGTGAATGTAATGTAACACACACCCATACAATGCGCACCACCCCGTGATGTTTTTCTCACTCCTACTAGTGAATGTAATGTAACACACACCCATACAATGCGCACCACCCCGTGATGTTTTTCTCACTCCTACTAATGAATCTCATGTAACAAACACCCATACAATGCGCACCACCCCGTGATGTTTTTCTCACTCCTACTAGTGAATGTAATGTAACACACACCCATACAATGCGCACCACCCCGTGATGTTTTTCTCACTCCTACTAGTGAATGTAATGTAACACACACCCATACAATGCGCACCACCCCGTGATGATTTTCTCACTCCTACTAGTGAATCTAATGTAACAAACACCCATACAATGCGCACCACCCCGTGATGTTTTTCTCACTCCTACTAGTGAATGTAATGTAACACACACCCATACAATGCGCACCACCCCGTGATGATTTTCTCACTCCTACTAGTGAATCTAATGTAACAAACACCCATACAATGCGCACCACCCCGTGATGTTTTTCTCACTCCTACTAGTGAATGTAATGTAACGCACACCCATACGATGCGAACCACCCCGTGATGTTTTTCTCACTCCTACTAGTGAATGTAATGTAACACACACCCGTACAATGCGCACCACCCCGTGATGTTTTTCTCACTCCTACTAGTGAATCTAATGTAACACACACCCATACAATGCGCACCACCCCGTGATGTTTTTCTCACTCCTACTAGTGAATGTAATGTAACACACACCCATACAATGCGCACCACCACGTGATGTTTTTCTCACTCCTACTAGTGAATGTAATGTAGCACACACCCATACAATGCGCACCACCCCGTGATGTTTTTCTCACTCCTACTAATGAATCTAATGTAACACACACCCATACAATGCGCACCACCCCGTGATGTTTTTCTCACTCCTACTAGTGAATGTAATGTAAAACACACCCATACAATGCGCACCACCCCGTGATGTTTTTCTCACTCCTACTAGTGAATCTAATGTAACACACACCCATACAGTGTGCACCACCCCGTGATGTTTTTCTCACTCCTACTAGTGAATGTAATGTAACACACACCCATACAATGCGCACCACCCCGTGATGTTTTTCTCACTCCTACTAGTGAATGAAATGTAACACACACCCATACAATGCGCACCACGCCGTGATGTATTTCTCACTCCTACTAATGAATCTAATGTAACACACACCCATACAATGCGCACCACCCCGTGATGTTTTTCTCACTCCTACTAGTGAATGTAATGTAACACACACCCATACAATGCGCACCACCCCGTGATGTTTTTCTCACTCCTACTAGTGAATGTAATGTAACACACACCCACACAATGCGCACCACCCCGTGATGTTTTTCTCACTATTAGTGAATGTAATGTAACACAAACCCATACAATGCGCACCACCCCGTGATGTTTTTCTCACTCCTACTAGTGAATGTAATGTAACACACACCCATACAATGCGCACAACCCCGTGATGTTTTTGTCACTCCTACTAGTGAATGTAATGTAACACACACCCATACAATGCGCACCACCCCGTGATGTTTTTCTCACTCCTACTAGTGAATGTAATGTAACACACACCCATACAATGCGCACCACCCCGTGATGTTTTTCTCACTCCTACTAGTGAATGTAATGTAACACACACCCATACAATGCGCACCACCCCGTGATGTTTTTCTCACTGCTACTAGTGAATGTAATGTAACACACACCCATACAATGCGCACCACCCCGTGATGTTTTTCTCACTCCTACTAGTGAATCTAATGTAACACAAACCCATACAATGCGCACCACCCCGTGATGTTTTTCTCACTCCTACTAGTGAATGTAATGTAACACACACCCATACAATGCGCACCACCCCGTGATGTTTTTCTCACTCCTACTAGTGAATGTAATGTAACACACACCCATACAATGCGCACCACCCCGTGATGTTTTTCTCACTCCTACTAATGAATCTCATGTAACAAACACCCATACAATGCGCACCACCCCGTGATGTTTTTCTCACTCCTACTAGTGAATGTAATGTAACACACACCCATACAATGCGCACCACCCCGTGATGTTTTTCTCACTCCTACTAGTGAATGTAATGTAACACACACCCATACAATGCGCACCACCCCGTGATGATTTTCTCACTCCTACTAGTGAATCTAATGTAACAAACACCCATACAATGCGCACCACCCCGTGATGTTTTTCTCACTCCTACTAGTGAATGTAATGTAACACACACCCATACAATGCGCACCACCCCGTGATGATTTTCTCACTCCTACTAGTGAATCTAATGTAACAAACACCCATACAATGCGCACCACCCCGTGATGTTTTTCTCACTCCTACTAGTGAATGTAATGTAACGCACACCCATACGATGCGAACCACCCCGTGATGTTTTTCTCACTCCTACTAGTGAATGTAATGTAACACACACCCGTACAATGCGCACCACCCCGTGATGTTTTTCTCACTCCTACTAGTGAATCGAATGTAACACACACCCATACAATGCGCACCACCCCGTGATGTTTTTCTCACTCCTACTAGTGAATGTAATGTAACACACACCCATACAATGCGCACCACCACGTGATGTTTTTCTCACTCCTACTAGTGAATGTAATGTAGCACACACCCATACAATGCGCACCACCCCGTGATGTTTTTCTCACTCCTACTAATGAATCTAATGTAACACACACCCATACAATGCGCACCACCCCGTGATGTTTTTCTCACTCCTACTAGTGAATGTAATGTAAAACACACCCATACAATGCGCACCACCCCGTGATGTTTTTCTCACTCCTACTAGTGAATCTAATGTAACACACACCCATACAATGTGCACCACCCCGTGATGTTTTTCTCACTCCTACTAGTGAATGTAATGTAACACACACCCATACAATGCGCACCACCCCGTGATGTTTTTCTCACTCCTACTAGTGAATGTAATGTAACACACACCCATACAATGCGCACCACGCCGTGATGTATTTCTCACTCCTACTAATGAATCTAATGTAACACACACCCATACAATGCGCACCACCCCGTGATGTTTTTCTCACTCCTACTAGTGAATGTAATGTAACACACACCCATACAATGCGCACCACCCCGTGATGTTTTTCTCACTCCTACTAGTGAATGTAATGTAACACACACCCACACAATGCGCACCACCCCGTGATGTTTTTCTCACTATTAGTGAATGTAATGTAACACACACCCATACAATGCGCACCACCCCGTGATGTTTTTCTCACTCCTACTAGTGAATGTAATGTAACACACACCCATACAATGCACACCACCCCGTGATGTTTTTCTCACTCCTACTAGTGAATGTAATGTAACACACACCCATACAATGCGCACCACCCCGTGATGTTTTTCTCACTCCTACTAGTGAATCTAATGTAACACACACCCATACAATGCGCACCACCCCGTGATGTTTTTCTCACTCCTACTAGTGAATCTAATGTAACACACACCCATACCATGCGCACCACCCCGTGATGATTTTCTCACTCCTACTAGTGAATCTAATGTAACAAACACCCATACAATGCGCACCACCCCGTGATGTTTTTCTCACTCCTACTAGTGAATGTAATGTAACACACACCCATACAATGCGCACCACCCCGTGATGTTTTTCTCACTCCTACTAGTGAATCTAATGTAACAAACACCCATACAATGTGCACCACCCCATGATGTTTTTCTCACTTCTACTAGTGAATGTAATGTAACACACACCCATACAATGCGCACCACCCCGTGATGTTTTTCTCACTCCTACTAGTGAATCTAATGTAACAAACACCCATACAATGCGCACCACCCCGTGATGTTTTCTCACTCCTACTAGTGAATGTAATGTAACACACACCCATACAATGCGCACCACCCCGTGATGTTTTTCTCACTCCTACTAGTGAATGTAATGTAACACACACCCATACAATGCGCACCACCCCGTGATGTTTTTCTCACTCCTACCAGTGAATCTAATGTAACAAACACCCATACAATGCGCACCACCCCGTGATGTTTTTCTAACTCCTACTAGTGAATCTAATGTAACACACACCCATACAATGCGCACCACCCCGTGATGTTTTTCTCACTCCTACTAGTGAATGTAATGTAACACACACCCATACAATGCGCACCGCCCCGTGATGTTTTTCTCACTCCTACTAGTGAATGTAATGTAACACACACCCATACAATGCGCACCACCCCGTGATGATTTTCTCACTCCTACTAGTGAATCTAATGTAACACACACCCATACAATGCGCACCACCCCGTGATGTTTTTCTCACTCCTACTAGTGAATCTAATGTAACACACACCCATACAATGTGCACCACCCCGTTATGTTTTTCTCACTCCTACTAGTGAATGTAATGTAACACACACCCATACAATGCGCACCGCCCCGTGATGTTTTTCTCACTCCTACTAGTGAATGTAATGTAACACACACCCATACAATGCGCACCACCCCGTGATGATTTTCTCACTCCTACTAGTGAATCTAATGTAACACACTCCCATACAATGCGCACCACCACGTGATGTTTTTCTCACTCCTACTAGTGAATCTAATGTAACACACACCCATACAATGTGCACCACCCCGTTATGTTTTTCTCACTCCTACTAGTGAATGTAATGTAACACACACCCATACAATGCGCACCACCCCGTGATGTTTTTCTCACTCCTACTAGTGAATGTAATGTAACACACACCCATACAATGCGCACCACGCCATGATGTATTTCTCACTCCTACTAATGAATCTAATGTAACACACACCCATACAATGCGCACCACCCCGTGATGTTTTTCTCACTCCTACTAGTGAATGTAATGTAACACACACCCATACAATGCGCACCACCCCGTGATGTTTTTCTCACTCCTACTAGTGAATGTAATGTAACACACACCCCACACAATGCGCACCACCCCGTGATGTTTTTCTCACTATTAGTGAATGTAATGTAACACAAACCCATACAATGCGCACCACCCCGTGATGTTTTTCTCACTCCTACTAGTGAATGTAATGTAACACACACCCATACAATGCACACCACCCCGTGATGTTTTTCTCACTCCTACTAGTGAATGTAATGTAACACACACCCATACAATGCTCACCACCCCATGAGGTTTTTCTCACTCCTACTAGTGAATCTAATGTAAAACACACCCATACAATGCGCACCACCCCGTGATGTTTTTCTCACTCCTACTAGTGAATCTAATGTAACACACACCCATACCATGCGCACCACCCCGTGATGATTTTCTCACTCCTACTAGTGAATCTAATGTAACAAACACCCATACAATGCGCACCACCCCGTGATGTTTTTCTCACTCCTACTAGTGAATCTAATGTAACACACACCCATACCATGCGCACCACCCCGTGATGTTTTTCTCACTCCTACTAGTGAATCTAATGTAACACACCCATACAATGCGCACCACCCCGTGATGTTTTACTCACTCCTACTAGTGAAGGTAATGTAACACACACCCATACCATGCGCACCACCCCGTGATGATTTTCTCACTCGTACTAGTGAATCTAATGTAACAAACACCCATACAATGCGCACCACCCCGTGATGTTTTTCTCACTCCTACTAGTGAATGTAATGTAACACACACCCATACAATGCGCACCACCCCGTGATGTTTTTCTCACTCCTACTAGTGAATCTAATGTAACAAACACCCATACAATGCGCACCACCCCGTGATGTTTTTCTCACTCCTACTAGTGAATCTAATGTAACACACACCCATACAATGCGCACCACCCCGTGATGTTTTTCTCACTCCTACTAGTGAATCTAATGTAACACACACCCATACAATGCGCACCACCCCGTGATGATTTTCTCACTCCTACTAGTGAATCTAATGTAACAAACACCCATACAATGCGCACCACCCCATGATGTTTTTCTCACTCCTACTAGTGAATGTAATGTAACACACACCCATACAATGCGCACCACCCCGTGATGTTTTTCTCACTCCTACTAGTGAATCTAATGTAACAAACACCCATACAATGCGCACCACCCCGTGATGTTTTCTCACTCCTACTAGTGAATGTAATGTAACACACACCCATACAATGCGCACCACCCCGTGATGTTTTTCTCACTCCTACCAGTGAATGTAATGTAACGCACACCCATACAATGCGCACCACCCCGTGATGTTTTTCTCACTCCTACTAGTGAATGTAATGTAACGCACACCCATACGATGCGAACCACCCCGTGATGTTTTTCTCACTCCTACTAGTGAATGTAATGTAACACACACCCGTACAATGCGCACCACCCCGTGATGTTTTTCTCACTCCTACTAGTGAATCTAATGTAACACACACCCATACAATGCGCACCACCCCGTGATGTTTTTCTCACTCCTACTAGTGAATGTAATGTAACACACACCCATACAATGCGCACCACCACGTGATGTTTTTCTCACTCCTACTAGTGAATGTAATGTAACACACACCCATACAATGCGCACCACCCCGTGATGTTTTTCTCACTCCTACTAATGAATCAAATGTAACACACACCCATACAATGCGCACCACCCCGTGATGTTTTTCTCACTCCTTCTAGGGAATGTAATGTAAAACACACCCATACAATGCGCACCACCCCGTGATGTTTTTCTCACTCCTACTAGTGAATCTAATGTAACACACACCCATACAATGTGCACCACCCAGTGATGTTTTTCTCACTCCTACTAGTGAATGTAATGTAACACACACCCATACAATGCGCACCACCCCGTGATGTTTTTCTCACTCCTACTAGTGAATGTAATGTAACACACACCCATACAATGCGCACCACGCCGTGATGTATTTCTCACTCCTACTAATGAATCTAATGTAACACACACCCATACAATGCGCACCACCCCGTGATGTTTTTCTCACTCCTACTAGTGAATGTAATGTAACACACACCCATACAATGCGCACCACCCCGTGATGTTTTTCTCACTCCTACTAGTGAATGTAATGTAACACACACCCACACAATGCGCACCACCCGGTGATGTTTTTCTCACTATTAGTGAATGTAATGTATCACAAACCCATACAATGCACACCACCCCGTGATGTTTTTCTCACTCCTACTAGTGAAAGTAATGTAACACACACCCATACAATGCGCACCACCCCGTGATGTTTTTCTCACTCCTACTAGTGAATGTAATGTAACACACACCCATACAATGCGCACCACCCCGTGATGTTTTTCTCACTCCTACTAGTGAATCTAATGTAACACACACCCATACCATGCGCACCACCCCGTGATGATTTTCTCACTCCTACTAGTGAATCTAATGTAACAAACACTCATACAATGCGCACCACCCCGTGATGTTTTTCTCACTCCTACTAGTGAATCTAATGTAACACACACCCATACCATGCGCACCACCACGTGATGTTTTTCTCACTCCTACTAGTGAATCTAATGTAACACACACCCATACAATGCGCACCACCCCGTGATGTTTTTCTCACTCCTACTAGTGAATCTAATGTAACACACACCCATACAATGCGCACCACCCCTTGATGTTTTTCTCACTCCTACTAGGGAATCTAATGTAACACACACCCATACAATGCGCACCACCCCGTGATGATTTTCTCACTCCTACTAGTGAATCTAATGTAACAAACACCCATACAATGCGCACCACCCCGTGATGTTTTTCTCACTCCTACTAGTGCATCTAATGTAACACACACCCATACAATGCGCACCACCCCGTGATGTTTTTCTCACTCCTACTAGTGAATCTAATGTAACACACACCCATACCATGAGCACCACCCCGTGATGATTTTCTCACTCCTACTAGTGAATCTAATGTAACACACACCCATACCATGCGCACCACCCCGTGATGATTTTCTCACTCCTACTAGTGAATCTAATGTAACAAACACTCATACAATGCGCACCACCCCGTGATGTTTTTCTCACTCCTACTAGTGAATCTAATGTAACACACACCCATACCATGCGCACCACCCCGTGATGATTTTCTCACTCCTACTAGTGAATCTAATGTAACAAACACTCATACAATGCGCACCACCCTGTGATGTTTTTCTCACTCCTACTAGTGAATCTAATGTAACACACACCCATACCATGCGCACCACCACGTGATGTTTTTCTCACTCCTACTAGTGAATCTAATGTAACACACACCCATACAATGCGCACCACCCCGTGATGTTTTTCTCACTCCTACTAGTGAATCTAATGTAACACACACCCATACAATGCGCACCACCCCTTGATGTTTTTCTCACTCCTACTAGGGAATCTAATGTAACACACACCCATACAATGCGCACCACCCCGTGATGATTTTCTCACTCCTACTAGTGAATCTAATGTAACAAACACCCATACAATGCGCACCACCCCGTGATGTTTTTCTCACTCCTACTAGTGAATGTAATGTAACACACACCCATACAATGCGCACCACCCCGTGATGTTTTTCTCACTCCTACTAGTGAATCTAATGTAGCACACACCCATACAATGCGCACCACCCCGTGATGTTTTTCTCACTCCTACTAGTGAATCTAATGTAACACACACCCATACCATGCGCACCACCCCGTGATGATTTTCTCACTCCTACTAGTGAATCTAATGTAACAAACACCCATACAATGCGCACCACCCCGTGATGTTTTTCTCACTCCTACTAGTGAATGTAATGTAACACACACCCATACAATGCGCACCACCCCGTGATGTTTTTCTCACTCCTACTAGTGAATCTAATGTAACAAACACCCATACAATGCGCACCACCCCGTGATGTTTTTCTCACTCCTACTAGTGAATGTAATGTAACACACACCCATACAATGCGCACCACCCCGTGATGATTTTCTCACTCCTACTAGTGAATGTAATGTAACACACACCCATACAATGCGCACCACCCCGTGATGTTTTTCTCACTCCTACTAGTGAATGTAATGTAACACACACCCATACAATGCGCACCACCCCGTGATGTTTTTCTCACTCCTACCAGTGAATCTAATGTAACAAACACCCATACAATGCGCACCACCCCGTGATGTTTTTCTCACTCCTACTAGTGAATCTAATGTAACACACACCCATACAATGCGCACCACCCCGTGATGTTTTTCTCACTCCTACTAGTGAATGTAATGTAACACACACCCATACAATGCGCACCGCCCCGTGATGTTTTTCTCACTCCTACTAGTGAATGTAATGTAACACACACCCATACAATGCGCACCACCCCGTGATGTTTTTCTCACTCCTAGTAGTGAATGTAATGTAACACACACCCATACAATGCGCACCGCCCCGTGATGTTTTTCTCACTCCTACTAGTGAATGTAATGTAACACACACCCATACAATGCGCACCACCCCGTGATGATTTTCTCACTCCTACTAGTGAATCTAATGTAACACACACCCATACAATGCGCACCACCCCGTGATGTTTTTCTCACTCCTACTAGTGAATGTAATGTAACACACACCCATACAATGCGCACCACCCCGTGATGTTTTTCTCACTCCTACTAGTGAATGTAATGGAACACACACCCATAAAATGCGCACAACCCCGTGATGATTTTCTCACTCCTACTAGGGAATCTAATGTAACAAACACCCATACAATGCGCACCACCCCGTGATGTTTTTCTCACTCCTACTAGTGAATGTAATGTAACACACACCCATACAATGCGCACCACCCCGTGATGATTTTCTCACTCCTACTAGTGAATCTAATGTAACAAACACCCATACAATGCGCACCACCCCGTGATGTTTTTCTCACTCCTACTAGTGAATGTAATGTAACACAGACCCATACAATGCGCACCACCCCGTGATGTTTTTCTCACTCCTACTAGTGAATGTAATGTAACACACACCCATACAACGCGCAGAACCCCGTGATGATTTTCTCACTCCTACTAATGAATCTAATGTAACAAACACCCATACAATGCGCACCACCCCGTGATGTTTTTCTCACTCCTACTAGTGAATGTAATGTAACACACACCCATACAACGCGCACCACCCCGTGATGTTTTTCTCACTCCTACTAGTGAATCTAATGTAACAAACACCCATACGATGCGCACCACCCCGTGATGTTTTTCTCACTCCTACTAGTGAATGTAATGTAACGCAAACCCATACGATGCGAACCACCCCGTGATGTTTTTCTCACTCCTACTAGTGAATCTAATGTAACAAACACCCATACGATGCGCACCACCCCGTGATGTTTTTCTCACTCCTACTAGTGAATGTAATGTAACACACACCCATACAATGCGCACCACCCCGTGATGTTTTTCTCACTCCTACTAATGAATCTAATGCAACACACACCCATACAATGCGCACCACCCCTTGATGTTTTTCTCACTCCTACTAGTGAATGTAATGTGAAACACACCCATACAATGCGCACCACCACGTGATGTTTTTCTCACTCCTACTAGTGAATCTAATGTAACACACACCCATACAATGTGCACCACCCCGTTATGTTTTTCTCACTCCTACTAGTGAATGTAATGTAACACACACCCATACAATGCGCACCACCCCGTGATGTTTTTCTCACTCCTACTAGTGAATGTAATGTAACACACACCCATACAATGCGCACCACGCCGTGATGTATTTCTCACTCCTACTAATGAATCTAATGTAACACACACCCATACAATGCGCACCACCCCGTGATGTTTTTCTCACTCCTACTAGTGAATGTAATGTAACACACACCCAAACAATGCGCACCACCCCGTGATGTTTTTCTCACTCCTACTAGTGAATGTAATGTAACACACACCCACACAATGCGCACCACCCCGTGATGTTTTTCTCACTATTAGTGAATGTAATGTAACACAAACCCATACAATGCGCACCACCCCGTGATGTTTTTCTCACTCCTACTAGTGAATGTAATGTAACACACACCCATACAATGCACACCACCCCGTGATGTTTTTCTCACTCCTACTAGTGAATGTAATGTAACACACACCCATACAATGCTCACCACCCCATGAGGTTTTTCTCACTCCTACTAGTGAATCTAATGTAAAACACAGCCATACAATGCGCACCACCCCGTGATGTTTTTCTCACTCCTACTAGTGAATCTAATGTAACACACACCCATACCATGCGCACCACCCCGTGATGATTTTCTCACTCCTACTAGTGAATCTAATGTAACAAACACCCATACAATGCGCACCACCCCGTGATGTTTTTCTCACTCCTACTAGTGAATCTAATGTAACACACACCCATACAATGCGCACCACCCCGTGATGTTTTTCTCACTCCTACTAGTGAAGGTAATGTAACACACACCCATACCATGCGCACCACCCCGTGATGATTTTCTCACTCGTACTAGTGAATCTAATGTAACAAACACCCATACAATGCGCACCACCCCGTGATGTTTTTCTCACTCCTACTAGTGAATGTAATGTAACACACACCCATACAATGCGCACCACCCCGTGATGTTTTTCTCACTCCTACTAGTGAATCTAATGTAACAAACACCCATACAATGCGCACCACCCCGTGATGTTTTTCTCACTCCTACTAGTGAATCTAATGTAACACACACCCATACAATGCGCACCACCCCGTGATGTTTTTCTCACTCCTACTAGTGAATCTAATGTAACACACACCCATACAATGCGCACCACCCCGTGATGATTTTCTCACTCCTACTAGTGAATCTAATGTAACAAACACCCATACAATGCGCACCACCCCATGATGTTTTTCTCACTCCTACTAGTGAATGTAATGTAACACACACCCATACAATGCGCACCACCCCGTGATGTTTTTCACACTCCTACTAGTGAATCTAATGTAACAAACACCCATACAATGCGCACCACCCCGTGATGTTTTCTCACTCCTACTAGTGAATGTAATGTAACACACACCCATACAATGCGCACCACCCCGTGATGTTTTTCTCACTCCTACTAATGAATCAAATGTAACACACACCCATACAATGCGCACCACCCCGTGATGTTTTTCTCACTCCTTCTAGGGAATGTAATGTAAAACACACCCATACAATGCGCACCACCCCGTGATGTTTTTCTCACTCCTACTAGTGAATCTAATGTAACACACACCCATACAATGTGCACCACCCAGTGATGTTTTTCTCACTCCTACTAGTGAATGTAATGTAACACACACCCATACAATGCGCACCACCCCGTGATGTTTTTCTCACTCCTACTAGTGAATGTAATGTAACACACACCCATACAATGCGCACCACGCCGTGATGTATTTCTCACTCCTACTAATGAATCTAATGTAACACACACCCATACAATGCGCACCACCCCGTGATGTTTTTCTCACTCCTACTAGTGAATGTAATGTAACACACACCCATACAATGCGCACCACCCCGTGATGTTTTTCTCACTCCTACTAGTGAATGTAATGTAACACACACCCACACAATGCGCACCACCCGGTGATGTTTTTCTCACTATTAGTGAATATAATGTAACACAAACCCATACAATGCACACCACCCCGTGATGTTTTTCTCACTCCTACTAGTGAAAGTAATGTAACACACACCCATACAATGCGCACCACCCCGTGATGTTTTTCTCACTCCTACTAGTGAATGTAATGTAACACACACCCATACAATGCGCACCACCCCGTGATGTTTTTCTCACTCCTACTAGTGAATCTAATGTAACACACACCCATACCATGCGCACCACCCCGTGATGATTTTCTCACTCCTACTAGTGAATCTAATGTAACAAACACTCATACAATGCGCACCACCCCGTGATGTTTTTCTCACTCCTACTAGTGAATCTAATGTAACACACACCCATACCATGCGCACCACCCCGTGATGATTTTCTCACTCCTACTAGTGAATCTAATGTAACAAACACTCATACAATGCGCACCACCCCGTGATGTTTTTCTCACTCCTACTAGTGAATCTAATGTAACACACACCCATACCATGCGCACCACCACGTGATGTTTTTCTCACTCCTACTAGTGAATCTAATGTAACACACACCCATACAATGCGCACCACCCCGTGATGTTTTTCTCACTCCTACTAGTGAATCTAATGTAACACACACCCATACAATGCGCACCACCCCTTGATGTTTTTCTCACTCCTACTAGGGAATCTAATGTAACACACACCCATACAATGCGCACCACCCCGTGATGATTTTCTCACTCCTACTAGTGAATCTAATGTAACAAACACCCATACAATGCGCACCACCCCGTGATGTTTTTCTCACTCCTACTAGTGAATGTAATGTAACACACACCCATACAATGCGCACCACCCCGTGATGTTTTTCTCACTCCTACTAGTGAATCTAATGTAACAAACACCCATACAATGCGCACCACCCCGTGATGTTTTCTCACTCCTACTAGTGAATGTAATGTAACACACACCCATACAATGCGCACCACCCCGTGATGTTTTTCTCACTCCTACTATTGAATGTAATGTAACACACACCCATACAATGCGCACCACCCCGTGATGTTTTTCTCACTCCTACTAGTGAATGTAATGTAACACACACCCATACAATGCGCACCACCCCGTGATGTTTTTCTCACTCCTACCAGTGAATCTAATGTAACAAACACCCATACAATGCGCACCACCCCGTGATGTTTTTCTCACTCCTACTAGTGAATCTAATGTAACACACACCCATACAATGCGCACCACCCCGTGATGTTTTTCTCACTCCTACTAGTGAATGTAATGTAACACACACCCATACAATGCGCACCGCCCCGTGATGTTTTTCTCACTCCTACTAGTGAATGTAATGTAACACACACCCATACAATGCGCACCACCCCGTGATGTTTTTCTCACTCCTACTAGTGAATGTAATGTAACACACACCCATACAATGCGCACCGCCCCGTGATGTTTTTCTCACTCCTACTAGTGAATGTAATGTAACACACACCCATACAATGCGCACCACCCCGTGATGATTTTCTCACTCCTACTAGTGAATCTAATGTAACACACACCCATACAATGCGCACCACCCCGTGATGTTTTTCTCACTCCTACTAGTGAATGTAATGTAACACACACCCATACAATGTGCACCACCCCGTGATGTTTTTCTCACTCCTACTAGTGAATGTAATGGAACACACACCCATAAAATGCGCACAACCCCGTGATGATTTTCTCACTCCTACTAGGGAATCTAATGTAACAAACACCCATACAATGCGCACCACCCCGTGATGTTTTTCTCACTCCTACTAGTGAATGTAATGTAACACACACCCATACAATGCGCACCACCCCGTGATGATTTTCTCACTCCTACTAGTGAATCTAATGTAACAAACACCCATACAATGCGCACCACCCCGTGATGTTTTTCTCACTCCTACTAGTGAATGTAATGTAACACAGACCCATACAATGCGCACCACCCCGTGATGTTTTTCTCACTCCTACTAGTGAATGTAATGTAACACACACCCATACAACGCGCACCACCCCGTGATGATTTTCTCACTCCTACTAATGAATCTAATGTAACAAACACCCATACAATGCGCACCACCCCGTGATGTTTTTCTCACTCCTACTAGTGAATGTAATGTAACACACACCCATACAACGCGCACCACCCCGTGATGTTTTTCTCACTCCTACTAGTGAATCTAATGTAACAAACACCCATACGATGCGCACCACCCCGTGATGTTTTTCTCACTCCTACTAGTGAATGTAATGTAACGCAAACCCATACGATGCGAACCACCCCGTGATGTTTTTCTCACTCCTACTAGTGAATCTAATGTAACAAACACCCATACGATGCGCACCACCCCGTGATGTTTTTCTCACTCCTACTAGTGTATGTAATGTAACACACACCCATACAATGCGCACCACCCCGTGATGTTTTTCTCACTCCTACTAATGAATCTAATGTAACACACACCCATACAATGCGCACCACCCCGTGATGTTTTTCTCACTCCTACTAGTGAATGTAATGTGAAACACACCCATACAATGCGCACCACCACGTGATGTTTTTCTCACTCCTACTAGTGAATCTAATGTAACACACACCCATACAATGTGCACCACCCCGTTATGTTTTTCTCACTCCTACTAGTGAATGTAATGTAACACACACCCATACAATGCGCACCACCCCGTGATGTTTTTCTCACTCCTACTAGTGAATGTAATGTAACACACACCCATACAATGCGCACCACGCCGTGATGTATTTCTCACTCCTACTAATGAATCTAATGTAACACACACCCATACAATGCGCACCACCCCGTGATGTTTTTCTCACTCCTACTAGTGAATGTAATGTAACACACACCAATACAATGCGCACCACCCCGTGATGTTTTTCTCACTCCTACTAGTGAATGTAATGTAACACACACCCACACAATGCGCACCACCCCGTGATGTTTTTCTCACTATTAGTGAATGTAATGTAACACAAACCCATACAATGCGCACCACCCCGTGATGTTTTTCTCACTCCTACTAGTGAATGTAATGTAACACACACCCATACAATGCACACCACCCCGTGATGTTTTTCTCACTCCTACTAGTGAATGTAATGTAACACACACCCATACAATGCTCACCACCCCATGAGGTTTTTCTCACTCCTACTAGTGAATCTAATGTAAAACACACCCATACAATGCGCACCACCCCGTGATGTTTTTCTCACTCCTACTAGTGAATCTAATGTAACACACACCCATACCATGCGCACCACCCCGTGATGATTTTCTCACTCCTACTAGTGAATCTAATGTAACAAACACCCATACAATGCGCACCACCCCGTGATGTTTTTCTCACTCCTACTAGTGAATCTAATGTAACACACACCCATACAATGCGCACCACCCCGTGATGTTTTTCTCACTCCTACTAGTGAAGGTAATGTAACACACACCCATACCATGCGCACCACCCCGTGATGATTTTCTCACTCGTACTAGTGAATCTAATGTAACAAACACCCATACAATGCGCACCACCCCGTGATGTTTTTCTCACTCCTACTAGTGAATGTAATGTAACACACACCCATACAATGCGCACCACCCCGTGATGTTTTTCTCACTCCTACTAGTGAATCTAATGTAACAAACACCCATACAATGCGCACCACCCCGTGATGTTTTTCTCACTCCTACTAGTGAATCTAATGTAACACACACCCCTACAATGCGCACCACCCCGTGATGTTTTTCTCACTCCTACTAGTGAATCTAATGTAACACACACCCATACAATGCGCACCACCCCGTGATGATTTTCTCACTCCTACTAGTGAATCTAATGTAACAAACACCCATACAATGCGCACCACCCCATGATGTTTTTCTCACTCCTACTAGTGAATGTAATGTAACACACACCCATACAATGCGCACCACCCCGTGATGTTTTTCTCACTCCTACCAGTGAATCTAATGTAACAAACACCCATACAATGCGCACCACCCCGTGATGTTTTCTCACTCCTACTAGTGAATGTAATGTAACACACACCCATACAATGCGCACCACCCCGTGATGTTTTTCTCACTCCTACTAGTGAATGTAATGTAACACACACCCATACAATGCGCACCACCCCGTGATGTTTTTCTCACTCCTACTAGTGAATGTAATGTAACACACACCCATACAATGCGCACCACCCCGTGATGTTTTTCTCACTCCTACCAGTGAATGTAATGTAACGCACACCCATACAATGCGCACCACCCCGTGATGTTTTTCTCACTCCTACTAGTGAATGTAATGTAACGCACACCCATACGATGCGAACCACCCTGTGATGTTTTTCTCACTCCTACTAGTGAATGTAATGTAACACACACCCGTACAATGCGCACCACCCCGTGATGTTTTTCTCACTCCTACTAGTGAATCTAATGTAACACACACCCATACAATGCGCACCACCCCGTGATGTTTTTCTCACTCCTACTAGTGAATGTAATGTAACACACACCCATACAATGCGCACCACGCCGTGATGTATTTCTCACTCCTACTAATGAATCTAATGTAACACACACCCATACAATGCGCACCACCCCGTGATGTTTTTCTCACTCCTACTAGTGAATGTAATGTAACACACACCCATACAATGCGCACCACCCGTGATGTTTTTCTCACTCCTACTAGTGAATGTAATGTAACACACACCCACACAATGCGCACCACCCGGTGATGTTTTTCTCACTATTAGTGAATATAATGTAACACAAACCCATACAATGCACACCACCCCGTGATGTTTTTCTCACTCCTACTAGTGAAAGTAATGTAACACACACCCATACAATGCGCACCACCCCGTGATGTTTTTCTCACTCCTACTAGTGAATGTAATGTAACACACACCCATACAATGCGCACCACCCCGTGATGTTTTTCTCACTCCTACTAGTGAATCTAATGTAACACACACCCATACCATGCGCACCACCCCGTGATGATTTTCTCACTCCTACTAGTGAATCTAATGTAACAAACACTCATACAATGCGCACCACCCCGTGATGTTTTTCTCACTCCTACTAGTGAATCTAATGTAACACACACCCATACCATGCGCACCACCCCGTGATGATTTTCTCACTCCTACTAGTGAATCTAATGTAACAAACACTCATACAATGCGCACCACCCCGTGATGTTTTTCTCACTCCTACTAGTGAATCTAATGTAACACACACCCATACCATGCGCACCACCACGTGATGTTTTTCTCACTCCTACTAGTGAATCTAATGTAACACACACCCATACAATGCGCACCACCCCGTGATGTTTTTCTCACTCCTACTAGTGAATCTAATGTAACACACACCCATACAATGCGCACCACCCCTTGATGTTTTTCTCACTCCTACTAGGGAATCTAATGTAACACACACCCATACAATGCGCACCACCCCGTGATGATTTTCTCACTCCTACTAGTGAATCTAATGTAACAAACACCCATACAATGCGCACCACCCCGTGATGTTTTTCTCACTCCTACTAGTGAATGTAATGTAACACACACCCATACAATGCGCACCACCCCGTGATGTTTTTCTCACTCCTACTAGTGAATCTAATGTAACAAACACCCATACAATGCGCACCACCCCGTGATGTTTTCTCACTCCTACTAGTGAATGTAATGTAACACACACCCATACAATGCGCACCACCCCGTGATGTTTTTCTCACTCCTACTATTGAATGTAATGTAACACACACCCATACAATGCGCACCACCCCGTGATGTTTTTCTCACTCCTACTAGTGAATGTAATGTAACACACACCCATACAATGCGCACCACCCCGTGATGTTTTTCTCACTCCTACCAGTGAATCTAATGTAACAAACACCCATACAATGCGCACCACCCCGTGATGTTTTTCTCACTCCTACTAGTGAATCTAATGTAACACACACCCATACAATGCGCACCACCCCGTGATGTTTTTCTCACTCCTACTAGTGAATGTAATGTAACACACACCCATACAATGCGCACCGCCCCGTGATGTTTTTCTCACTCCTACTAGTGAATGTAATGTAACACACACCCATACAATGCGCACCACCCCGTGATGTTTTTCTCACTCCTACTAGTGAATGTAATGTAACACACACCCATACAATGCGCACCGCCCCGTGATGTTTTTCTCACTCCTACTAGTGAATGTAATGTAACACACACCCATACAATGCGCACCACCCGTGATGATTTTCTCACTCCTACTAGTGAATCTAATGTAACACACACCCATACAATGCGCACCACCCCGTGATGTTTTTCTCACTCCTACTAGTGAATGTAATGTAACACACACCCATACAATGTGCACCACCCCGTGATGTTTTTCTCACTCCTACTAGTGAATGTAATGGAACACACACCCATAAAATGCGCACAACCCCGTGATGATTTTCTCACTCCTACTAGGGAATCTAATGTAACAAACACCCATACAATGCGCACCACCCCGTGATGTTTTTCTCACTCCTACTAGTGAATGTAATGTAACACACACCCATACAATGCGCACCACCCCGTGATGATTTTCTCACTCCTACTAGTGAATCTAATGTAACAAACACCCATACAATGCGCACCACCCCGTGATGTTTTTCTCACTCCTACTAGTGAATGTAATGTAACACAGACCCATACAATGCGCACCACCCCGTGATGTTTTTCTCACTCCTACTAGTGAATGTAATGTAACACACACCCATACAACGCGCACCACCCCGTGATGATTTTCTCACTCCTACTAATGAATCTAATGTAACAAACACCCATACAATGCGCACCACCCCGTGATGTTTTTCTCACTCCTACTAGTGAATGTAATGTAACACACACCCATACAACGCGCACCACCCCGTGATGTTTTTCTCACTCCTACTAGTGAATCTAATGTAACAAACACCCATACGATGCGCACCACCCCGTGATGTTTTTCTCACTCCTACTAGTGAATGTAATGTAACGCAAACCCATACGATGCGAACCACCCCGTGATGTTTTTCTCACTCCTACTAGTGAATCTAATGTAACAAACACCCATACGATGCGCACCACCCCGTGATGTTTTTCTCACTCCTACTAGTGTATGTAATGTAACACACACCCATACAATGCGCACCACCCCGTGATGTTTTTCTCACTCCTACTAATGAATCTAATGTAACACACACCCATACAATGCGCACCACCCCGTGATGTTTTTCTCACTCCTACTAGTGAATGTAATGTGAAACACACCCATACAATGCGCACCACCACGTGATGTTTTTCTCACTCCTACTAGTGAATCTAATGTAACACACACCCATACAATGTGCACCACCCCGTTATGTTTTTCTCACTCCTACTAGTGAATGTAATGTAACACACACCCATACAATGCGCACCACCCCGTGATGTTTTTCTCACTCCTACTAGTGAATGTAATGTAACACACACCCATACAATGCGCACCACGCCGTGATGTATTTCTCACTCCTACTAATGAATCTAATGTAACACACACCCATACAATGCGCACCACCCCGTGATGTTTTTCTCACTCCTACTAGTGAATGTAATGTAACACACACCAATACAATGCGCACCACCCCGTGATGTTTTTCTCACTCCTACTAGTGAATGTAATGTAACACACACCCACACAATGCGCACCACCCCGTGATGTTTTTCTCACTATTAGTGAATGTAATGTAACACAAACCCATACAATGCGCACCACCCCGTGATGTTTTTCTCACTCCTACTAGTGAATGTAATGTAACACACACCCATACAATGCACACCACCCCGTGATGTTTTTCTCACTCCTACTAGTGAATGTAATGTAACACACACCCATACAATGCTCACCACCCCATGAGGTTTTTCTCACTCCTACTAGTGAATCTAATGTAAAACACACCCATACAATGCGCACCACCCCGTGATGTTTTTCTCACTCCTACTAGTGAATCTAATGTAACACACACCCATACCATGCGCACCACCCGTGATGATTTTCTCACTCCTACTAGTGAATCTAATGTAACAAACACCCATACAATGCGCACCACCCCGTGATGTTTTTCTCACTCCTACTAGTGAATCTAATGTAACACACACCCATACAATGCGCACCACCCCGTGATGTTTTTCTCACTCCTACTAGTGAAGGTAATGTAACACACACCCATACCATGCGCACCACCCCGTGATGATTTTCTCACTCGTACTAGTGAATCTAATGTAACAAACACCCATACAATGCGCACCACCCCGTGATGTTTTTCTCACTCCTACTAGTGAATGTAATGTAACACACACCCATACAATGCGCACCGCCCCGTGATGTTTTTCTCACTCCTACTAGTGAATGTAATGTAACACACACCCATACAATGCGCACCACCCCGTGATGATTTTCTCACTCCTACTAGTGAATCTAATGTAACACACACCCATACAATGCGCACCACCCCGTGATGTTTTTCTCACTCCTACTAGTGAATGTAATGTAACACACACCCATACAATGTGCACCACCCCGTGATGTTTTTCTCACTCCTACTAGTGAATGTAATGGAACACACACCCATAAAATGCGCACAACCCCGTGATGATTTTCTCACTCCTACTAGGGAATCTAATGTAACAAACACCCATACAATGCGCACCACCCCGTGATGTTTTTCTCACTCCTACTAGTGAATGTAATGTAACACACACCCATACAATGCGCACCACCCCGTGATGATTTTCTCACTCCTACTAGTGAATCTAATGTAACAAACACCCATACAATGCGCACCACCCCGTGATGTTTTTCTCACTCCTACTAGTGAATGTAATGTAACACAGACCCATACAATGCGCACCACCCCGTGATGTTTTTCTCACTCCTACTAGTGAATGTAATGTAACACACACCCATACAACGCGCACCACCCCGTGATGATTTTCTCACTCCTACTAATGAATCTAATGTAACAAACACCCATACAATGCGCACCACCCCGTGATGTTTTTCTCACTCCTACTAGTGAATGTAATGTAACACACACCCATACAACGCGCACCACCCCGTGATGTTTTTCTCACTCTACTAGTGAATCTAATGTAACAAACACCCATACGATGCGCACCCACCCCGTGATGTTTTTCTCACTCCTACTAGTGAATGTAATGTAACGCAAACCCATACGATGCGAACCACCCCGTGATGTTTTTCTCACTCCTACTAGTGAATCTAATGTAACAAACACCCATACGATGCGCACCACCCCGTGATGTTTTTCTCACTCCTACTAGTGTATGTAATGTAACACACACCCATACAATGCGCACCACCCCGTGATGTTTTTCTCACTCCTACTAATGAATCTAATGTAACACACACCCATACAATGCGCACCACCCCGTGATGTTTTTCTCACTCCTACTAGTGAATGTAATGTGAAACACACCCATACAATGCGCACCACCACGTGATGTTTTTCTCACTCCTACTAGTGAATCTAATGTAACACACACCCATACAATGTGCACCACCCCGTTATGTTTTTCTCACTCCTACTAGTGAATGTAATGTAACACACACCCATACAATGCGCACCACCCCGTGATGTTTTTCTCACTCCTACTAGTGAATGTAATGTAACACACACCCATACAATGCGCACCACGCCGTGATGTATTTCTCACTCCTACTAATGAATCTAATGTAACACACACCCATACAATGCGCACCACCCCGTGATGTTTTTCTCACTCCTACTAGTGAATGTAATGTAACACACACCAATACAATGCGCACCACCCCGTGATGTTTTTCTCACTCCTACTAGTGAATGTAATGTAACACACACCCACACAATGCGCACCACCCCGTGATGTTTTTCTCACTATTAGTGAATGTAATGTAACACAAACCCATACAATGCGCACCACCCCGTGATGTTTTTCTCACTCCTACTAGTGAATGTAATGTAACACACACCCATACAATGCACACCACCCCGTGATGTTTTTCTCACTCCTACTAGTGAATGTAATGTAACACACACCCATACAATGCTCACCACCCCATGAGGTTTTTCTCACTCCTACTAGTGAATCTAATGTAAAACACACCCATACAATGCGCACCACCCCGTGATGTTTTTCTCACTCCTACTAGTGAATCTAATGTAACACACACCCATACCATGCGCACCACCCCGTGATGATTTTCTCACTCCTACTAGTGAATCTAATGTAACAAACACCCATACAATGCGCACCACCCCGTGATGTTTTTCTCACTCCTACTAGTGAATCTAATGTAACACACACCCATACAATGCGCACCACCCCGTGATGTTTTTCTCACTCCTACTAGTGAAGGTAATGTAACACACACCCATACCATGCGCACCACCCCGTGATGATTTTCTCACTCGTACTAGTGAATCTAATGTAACAAACACCCATACAATGCGCACCACCCCGTGATGTTTTTCTCACTCCTACTAGTGAATGTAATGTAACACACACCCATACAATGCGCACCACCCCGTGATGTTTTTCTCACTCCTACTAGTGAATCTAATGTAACAAACACCCATACAATGCGCACCACCCCGTGATGTTTTTCTCACTCCTACTAGTGAATCTAATGTAACAACACACCCCTACAATGCGCACCACCCCGTGATGTTTTTCTCACTCCTACTAGTGAATCTAATGTAACACACACCCATACAATGCGCACCACCCCGTGATGATTTTCTCACTCCTACTAGTGAATCTAATGTAACAAACACCCATACAATGCGCACCACCCCATGATGTTTTTCTCACTCCTACTAGTGAATGTAATGTAACACACACCCATACAATGCGCACCACCCCGTGATGTTTTTCTCACTCCTACCAGTGAATCTAATGTAACAAACACCCATACAATGCGCACCACCCCGTGATGTTTTCTCACTCCTACTAGTGAATGTAATGTAACACACACCCATACAATGCGCACCACCCGTGATGTTTTTCTCACTCCTACTAGTGAATGTAATGTAACACACACCCATACAATGCGCACCACCCCGTGATGTTTTTCTCACTCCTACTAGTGAATGTAATGTAACACACACCCATACAATGCGCACCACCCCGTGATGTTTTTCTCACTCCTACCAGTGAATGTAATGTAACGCACACCCATACAATGCGCACCACCCCGTGATGTTTTTCTCACTCCTACTAGTGAATGTAATGTAACGCACACCCATACGATGGGAACCACCCTGTGATGTTTTTCTCACTCCTACTAGTGAATGTAATGTAACACACACCCGTACAATGCGCACCACCCCGTGATGTTTTTCTCACTCCTACTAGTGAATCTAATGTAACACACACCCCATACAATGCGCACCACCCCGTGATGTTTTTCTCACTCCTACTAGTGAATGTAATGTAACACACACCCATACAATGCGCACCACGCCGTGATGTATTTCTCACTCCTACTAATGAATCTAATGTAACACACACCCATACAATGCGCACCACCCCGTGATGTTTTTCTCACTCCTACTAGTGAATGTAATGTAACACACACCCATACAATGCGCACCACCCCGTGATGTTTTTCTCACTCCTACTAGTGAATGTAATGTAACACACACCCACACAATGCGCACCACCCGGTGATGTTTTTCTCACTATTAGTGAATATAATGTAACACAAACCCATACAATGCACACCACCCCGTGATGTTTTTCTCACTCCTACTAGTGAAAGTAATGTAACACACACCCATACAATGCGCACCACCCCGTGATGTTTTTCTCACTCCTACTAGTGAATGTAATGTAACACACACCCATACAATGCGCACCACCCCGTGATGTTTTTCTCACTCCTACTAGTGAATCTAATGTAACACACACCCATACCATGCGCACCACCCGTGATGATTTTCTCACTCCTACTAGTGAATCTAATGTAACAAACACTCATACAATGCGCACCACCCCGTGATGTTTTTCTCACTCCTACTAGTGAATCTAATGTAACACACACCCATACCATGCGCACCACCCCGTGATGATTTTCTCACTCCTACTAGTGAATCTAATGTAACAAACACTCATACAATGCGCACCACCCCGTGATGTTTTTCTCACTCCTACTAGTGAATCTAATGTAACACACACCCATACCATGCGCACCACCACGTGATGTTTTTCTCACTCCTACTAGTGAATCTAATGTAACACACACCCATACAATGCGCACCACCCCGTGATGTTTTTCTCACTCCTACTAGTGAATCTAATGTAACACACACCCATACAATGCGCACCACCCCTTGATGTTTTTCTCACTCCTACTAGGGAATCTAATGTAACACACACCCATACAATGCGCACCACCCCGTGATGATTTTCTCACTCCTACTAGTGAATCTAATGTAACAAACACCCATACAATGCGCACCACCCCGTGATGTTTTTCTCACTCCTACTAGTGAATGTAATGTAACACACACCCATACAATGCGCACCACCCCGTGATGTTTTTCTCACTCCTACTAGTGAATCTAATGTAACAAACACCCATACAATGCGCACCACCCCGTGATGTTTTCTCACTCCTACTAGTGAATGTAATGTAACACACACCCATACAATGCGCACCACCCCGTGATGTTTTTCTCACTCCTACTATTGAATGTAATGTAACACACACCCATACAATGCGCACCACCCCGTGATGTTTTTCTCACTCCTACTAGTGAATGTAATGTAACACACACCCATACAATGCGCACCACCCCGTGATGTTTTTCTCACTCCTACCAGTGAATCTAATGTAACAAACACCCATACAATGCGCACCACCCCGTGATGTTTTTCTCACTCCTACTAGTGAATCTAATGTAACACACACCCATACAATGCGCACCACCCCGTGATGTTTTTCTCACTCCTACTAGTGAATGTAATGTAACACACACCCATACAATGCGCACCGCCCCGTGATGTTTTTCTCACTCCTACTAGTGAATGTAATGTAACACACACCCATACAATGCGCACCACCCCGTGATGTTTTTCTCACTCCTACTAGTGAATGTAATGTAACACACACCCATACAATGCGCACCGCCCCGTGATGTTTTTCTCACTCCTACTAGTGAATGTAATGTAACACACACCCATACAATGCGCACCACCCCGTGATGATTTTCTCACTCCTACTAGTGAATCTAATGTAACACACACCCATACAATGCGCACCACCCCGTGATGTTTTTCTCACTCCTACTAGTGAATGTAATGTAACACACACCCATACAATGCGCACCACCCCGTGATGTTTTTCTCACTCCTACTAGTGAATGTAATGGAACACACACCCATAAAATGCGCACAACCCCGTGATGATTTTCTCACTCCTACTAGGGAATCTAATGTAACAAACACCCATACAATGCGCACCACCCCGTGATGTTTTTCTCACTCCTACTAGTGAATGTAATGTAACACACACCCATACAATGCGCACCACCCCGTGATGATTTTCTCACTCCTACTAGTGAATCTAATGTAACAAACACCCATACAATGCGCACCACCCCGTGATGTTTTTCTCACTCCTACTAGTGAATGTAATGTAACACAGACCCATACAATGCGCACCACCCCGTGATGTTTTTCTCACTCCTACTAGTGAATGTAATGTAACACACACCCATACAACGCGCACCACCCCGTGATGATTTTCTCACTCCTACTAATGAATCTAATGTAACAAACACCCATACAATGCGCACCACCCCGTGATGTTTTTCTCACTCCTACTAGTGAATGTAATGTAACACACACCCATACAACGCGCACCACCCCGTGATGTTTTTCTCACTCCTACTAGTGAATCTAATGTAACAAACACCCATACGATGCGCACCACCCCGTGATGTTTTTCTCACTCCTACTAGTGAATGTAATGTAACGCAAACCCATACGATGCGAACCACCCCGTGATGTTTTTCTCACTCCTACTAGTGAATCTAATGTAACAAACACCCATACGATGCGCACCACCCCGTGATGTTTTTCTCACTCCTACTAGTGAATGTAATGTAACACACACCCATACAATGCGCACCACCCCGTGATGTTTTTCTCACTCCTACTAATGAATCTAATGTAACACACACCCATACAATGCGCACCACCCCGTGATGTTTTTCTCACTCCTACTAGTGAATGTAACGTGAAACACACCCATACAATGCGCACCACCACGTGATGTTTTTCTCACTCCTACTAGTGAATCTAATGTAACACACACCCATACAATGTGCACCACCCCGTTATGTTTTTCTCACTCCTACTAGTGAATGTAATGTAACACACACCCATACAATGCGCACCACCCCGTGATGTTTTTCTCACTCCTACTAGTGAATGTAATGTAACACACACCCATACAATGCGCACCACGCCGTGATGTATTTCTCACTCCTACTAATGAATCTAATGTAACACACACCCATACAATGCGCACCACCCCGTGATGTTTTTCTCACTCCTACTAGTGAATGTAATGTAACACACACCAATACAATGCGCACCACCCCGTGATGTTTTTCTCACTCCTACTAGTGAATGTAATGTAACACACACCCACACAATGCGCACCACCCCGTGATGTTTTTCTCACTATTAGTGAATGTAATGTAACACAAACCCATACAATGCGCACCACCCCGTGATGTTTTTCTCACTCCTACTAGTGAATGTAATGTAACACACACCCATACAATGCACACCACCCCGTGATGTTTTTCTCACTCCTACTAGTGAATGTAATGTAACACACACCCATACAATGCTCACCACCCCATGAGGTTTTTCTCACTCCTACTAGTGAATGTAATGTAACACACACCCATACAATGCGCACCACCCCGTGATGTTTTTCTCACTCCTACTAGTGAATCTAATGTAACAAACACCCATACAATGCGCACCACCCCGTGATGTTTTCTCACTCCTACTAGTGAATGTAATGTAACACACACCCATACAATGCGCACCACCCCGTGATGTTTTTCTCACTCCTACTAGTGAATGTAATGTAACACACACCCATACAATGCGCACCACCCCGTGATGTTTTTCTCACTCCTACTAGTGAATGTAATGTAACACACACCCATACAATGCGCACCACCCCGTGATGTTTTCTCACTCCTACTAGTGAATGTAATGTAACACACACCCATACAATGCGCACCACCCCGTGATGTTTTTCTCACTCCTACTAGTGAATCTAATGTAACAAACACCCATACAATGCGCACCACCCCGTGATGTTTTCTCACTCCTACTAGTGAATGTAATGTAACACACACCCATACAATGCGCACCACCCCGTGATGTTTTTCTCACTCCTACTAGTGAATGTAATGTAACACACACCCATACAATGCGCACCACCCCGTGATGTTTTTCTCACTCCTACTAGTGAATGTAATGTAACACACACCCATACAATGCGCACCACCCCGTGATGTTTTTCTCACTCCTACTAGTGAATCTAATGTAACAAACACCCATACAATGCGCACCACCCCGTGATGTTTTCTCACTCCTACTAGTGAATGTAATGTAACACACACCCATACAATGCGCACCACCCCGTGATGTTTTTCTCACTCCTACTATTGAATGTAATGTAACACACACCCATACAATGCGCACCACCCCGTGATGTTTTTCTCACTCCTACTAGTGAATGTAATGTAACACACACCCATACAATGCGCACCACCCCGTGATGTTTTTCTCACTCCTACCAGTGAATCTAATGTAACAAACACCCATACAATGCGCACCACCCCGTGATGTTTTTCTCACTCCTACTAGTGAATCTAATGTAACACACACCCATACAATGCGCACCACCCCGTGATGTTTTTCTCACTCCTACTAGTGAATGTAATGTAACACACACCCATACAATGCGCACCGCCCCGTGATGTTTTTCTCACTCCTACTAGTGAATGTAATGTAACACACACCCATACAATGCGCACCACCCCGTGATGATTTTCTCACTCCTACTAGTGAATCTAATGTAACACACACCCATACAATGCGCACCACCCCGTGATGTTTTTCTCACTCCTACTAGTGAATGTAATGTAACACACACCCATACAATGCGCACCACCCCGTGATGTTTTTCTCACTCCTACTAGTGAATCTAATGTAACAAACACCCATACAATGCGCACCACCCCGTGATGTTTTCTCACTCCTACTAGTGAATGTAATGTAACACACACCCATACAATGCGCACCACCCCGTGATGTTTTTCTCACTCCTACTAGTGAATGTAATGTAACACACACCCATACAATGCGCACCACCCCGTGATGTTTTTCTCACTCCTACTAGTGAATGTAATGTAACACACACCCATACAATGCGCACCACCCCGTGATGTTTTTCTCACTCCTACCAGTGAATGTAATGTAACGCACACCCATACAATGCGCACCACCCCGTGATGTTTTTCTCACTCCTACTAGTGAATGTAATGTAACGCACACCCATACGATGCGAACCACCCTGTGATGTTTTTCTCACTCCTACTAGTGAATGTAATGTAACACACACCCGTACAATGCGCACCACCCCGTGATGTTTTTCTCACTCCTACTAGTGAATCTAATGTAACACACACCCATACAATGCGCACCACCCCGTGATGTTTTTCTCACTCCTACTAGTGAATGTAATGTAACACACACCCATACAATGCGCACCACCACGTGATGTTTTTCTCACTCCTACTAGTGAATGTAATGTAACACACACCCATACAATGCGCACCACCCCGTGATGTTTTTCTCACTCCTACTAATGAATCAAATGTAACACACACCCATACAATGCGCACCACCCCGTGATGTTTTTCTCACTCCTTCTAGGGAATGTAATGTAAAACACACCCATACAATGCGCACCACCCCGTGATGTTTTTCTCACTCCTACTAGTGAATCTAATGTAACACACACCCATACAATGTGCACCACCCAGTGATGTTTTTCTCACTCCTACTAGTGAATGTAATGTAACACACACCCATACAATGCGCACCACCCCGTGATGTTTTTCTCACTCCTACTAGTGAATGTAATGTAACACACACCCATACAATGCGCACCACGCCGTGATGTATTTCTCACTCCTACTAATGAATCTAATGTAACACACACCCATACAATGCGCACCACCCCGTGATGTTTTTCTCACTCCTACTAGTGAATGTAATGTAACACACACCCATACAATGCGCACCACCCCGTGATGTTTTTCTCACTCCTACTAGTGAATGTAATGTAACACACACCCACACAATGCGCACCACCCGGTGATGTTTTTCTCACTATTAGTGAATGTAATGTAACACAAACCCATACAATGCACACCACCCCGTGATGTTTTTCTCACTCCTACTAGTGAAAGTAATGTAACACACACCCATACAATGCGCACCACCCCGTGATGTTTTTCTCACTCCTACTAGTGAATGTAATGTAACACACACCCATACAATGCGCACCACCCCGTGATGTTTTTCTCACTCCTACTAGTGAATCTAATGTAACACACACCCATACCATGCGCACCACCCCGTGATGATTTTCTCACTCCTACTAGTGAATCTAATGTAACAAACACTCATACAATGCGCACCACCCCGTGATGTTTTTCTCACTCCTACTAGTGAATCTAATGTAACACACACCCATACCATGCGCACCACCCCGTGATGATTTTCTCACTCCTACTAGTGAATCTAATGTAACAAACACTCATACAATGCGCACCACCCCGTGATGTTTTTCTCACTCCTACTAGTGAATCTAATGTAACACACACCCATACCATGCGCACCACCACGTGATGTTTTTCTCACTCCTACTAGTGAATCTAATGTAACACACACCCATACCATGCGCACCACCCCGTGATGTTTTTCTCACTCCTACTAGTGAATGTAATGTAACACACACCCATACAACGCGCACCACCCCGTGATGTTTTTCTCACTCCTACTAGTGAGTCTAATGTAACAAACACCCATACGATGCGCACCACCCCGTGATGTTTTTCTCACTCCTACTAGTGAATGTAATGTAACGCACACCCATACGATGCGAACCACCCCGTGATGTTTTTCTCACTCCTACTAGTGAATCTAATGTAACAAACACCCATACGATGCGCACCACCCCGTGATGTTTTTCTCACTCCTACTAGTGAATGTAATGTAACACACACCCATACAATGCGCACCACCCCGTGATGTTTTTCTCACTCCTACTAATGAATCTAATGTAACACACACCCATACAATGCGCACCACCCCGTGATGTTTTTCTCACTCCTACTAGTGAATGTAATGTAACACACACCCATACAATGCGCACCACCCCGTGATGTTTTTCTCACTCCTACTAGTGAATGTAATGTAACACACACCCACACAATGCGCACCACCCCGTGATGTTTTTCTCACTATTAGTGAATGTAATGTAACACAAACCCATACAATGCGCACCACCCCGTGATGTTTTTCTCACTCCTACTAGTGAATGTAATGTAACACACACCCATACAATGCACACCACCCCGTGATGTTTTTCTCACTCCTACTAGTGAATGTAATGTAACACACACCCATACAATGCTCACCACCCCATGAGGTTTTTCTCACTCCTACTAGTGAATCTAATGTAAAACACACCCATACAATGCGCACCACCCCGTGATGTTTTTCTCACTCCTACTAGTGAATCTAATGTAACACACACCCATACCATGCGCACCACCCCGTGATGATTTTCTCACTCCTACTAGTGAATCTAATGTAACAAACACCCATACAATGCGCACCACCCCGTGATGTTTTTCTCACTCCTACTAGTGAATGTAATGTAACACACACCCGAACAATGCGCACCACCCCGTGATGTTTTTCTCACTCCTACTAGTGAATCTAATGTAACACACACCCATACAATGCGCACCACCCCGTGATGTTTTTCTCACTCCTACTAGTGAATGTAATGTAACACACACCCATACAATGCGCACCACCACGTGATGTTTTTCTCACTCCTACTAGTGAATGTAATGTAACACACACCCATACAATGCGCACCACCCCGTGATGTTTTTCTCACTCCTACTAATGAATCAAATGTAACACACACCCATACAATGCGCACCACCCCGTGATGTTTTTCTCACTCCTTCTAGGGAATGTAATGTAAAACACACCCATACAATGCGCACCACCCCGTGATGTTTTTCTCACTCCTACTAGTGAATCTAATGTAACACACACCCATACAATGTGCACCACCCAGTGATGTTTTTCTCACTCCTACTAGTGAATGTAATGTAACACACACCCATACAATGCGCACCACCCCGTGATGTTTTTCTCACTCCTACTAGTGAATGTAATGTAACACACACCCATACAATGCGCACCACGCCGTGATGTATTTCTCACTCCTACTAATAAATCTAATGTAACACACACCCATACAATGCGGACCACCCCGTGATGTTTTTCTCACTCCTACTAGTGAATGTAATGTAACACACAGCCATACAATGCGCACCACCCCGTGATGTTTTTCTCACTCCTACTAGTGAATGTAATGTAACACACACCCACACAATGCGCACCACCCGGTGATGTTTTTCTCACTATTAGTGAATGTAATGTAACACAAACCCATACAATGCACACCACCCCGTGATGTTTTTCTCACTCCTACTAGTGAAAGTAATGTAACACACACCCATACAATGCGCACCACCCCGTGATGTTTTTCTCACTCCTACTAGGGAATGTAATGTAACACACACCCATACAATGCGCACCACCCCGTGATGTTTTTCTCACTCCTACTAGTGAATCTAATGTAACACACACCCATACCATGCGCACCACCCCGTGATGATTTTCTCACTCCTACTAGTGAATCTAATGTAACAAACACTCATACAATGCGCACCACCCCGTGATGTTTTTCTCACTCCTACTAGTGAATCTAATGTAACACACACCCATACCATGCGCACCACCCCGTGATGATTTTCTCACTCCTACTAGTGAATCTAATGTAACAAACACTCATACAATGCGCACCACCCCGTGATGTTTTTCTCACTCCTACTAGTGAATCTAATGTAACACACACCCATACCATGCGCACCACCACGTGATGTTTTTCTCACTCCTACTAGTGAATCTAATGTAACACACACCCATACAATGCGCACCACCCCGTGATGTTTTTCTCACTCCTACTAGTGAATCTAATGTAACACACACCCATACAATGCGCACCACCCCTTGATGTTTTTCTCACTCCTACTAGGGAATCTAATGTAACACACACCCATACAATGCGCACCACCCCGTGATGAATTTCTCACTCCTACTAGTGAATCTAATGTAACAAACACCCATACAATGCGCACCACCCCGTGATGTTTTTCTCACTCCTACTAGTGAATGTAATGTAACACACACCCATACAATGCGCACCACCCCGTGATGTTTTTCTCACTCCTACTAGTGAATCTAATGTAACAAACACCCATACAATGCGCACCACCCCGTGATGTTTTCTCACTCCTACTAGTGAATGTAATGTAACACACACCCATACAATGCGCACCACCCCGTGATGTTTTTCTCACTCCTACTATTGAATGTAATGTAACACACACCCATACAATGCGCACCACCCCGTGATGTTTTTCTCACTCCTACTAGTGAATGTAATGTAACACACACCCATACAATGCGCACCACCCCGTGATGTTTTTCTCACTCCTACCAGTGAATCTAATGTAACAAACACCCATACAATGCGCACCACCCCGTGATGTTTTTCTCACTCCTACTAGTGAATCTAATGTAACACACACCCATACAATGCGCACCACCCCGTGATGTTTTTCTCACTCCTACTAGTGAATGTAATGTAACACACACCCATACAATGCGCACCGCCCCGTGATGTTTTTCTCACTCCTACTAGTGAATGTAATGTAACACACACCCATACAATGCGCACCACCCCGTGATGATTTTCTCACTCCTACTAGTGAATCTAATGTAACACACACCCATACAATGCGCACCACCCCGTGATGTTTTTCTCACTCCTACTAGTGAATGTAATGTAACACACACCCATACAATGCGCACCACCCCGTGATGTTTTTCTCACTCCTACTAGTGAATGTAATGGAACACACACCCATAAAATGCGCACAACCCCGTGATGATTTTCTCACTCCTACTAGGGAATCTAATGTAACAAACACCCATACAATGCGCACATCCCCGTGATGTTTTTCTCACTCCTACTAGTGAATGTAATGTAACACACACCCATACAATGCGCACCACCCCGTGATGATTTTCTCACTCCTACTAGTGAATCTAATGTAACAAACACCCATACAATGCGCACCACCCCGTGATGTTTTTCTCACTCCTACTAGTGAATGTAATGTAACACAGACCCATACAATGCGCACCACCCCGTGATGTTTTTCTCACTCCTACTAGTGAATGTAATGTAACACACACCCATACAATGCGCACCACCCCGTGATGATTTTCTCACTCCTACTAATGAATCTAATGTAACAAACACAGATACAATGCGCACCACCCCGTGATGTTTTTCTCACTCCTACTAGTGAATGTAATGTAACACACACCCATACAATGCGCACCACCCCGTGATGTTTTTCTCACTCCTACTAGTGAATGTTATGTAACACACACCCATACAATGCGCACCACCCCGTGATGTTTTTCTCACTCCTACTAGTGAATCTAATGTAACACACACCCATACAATGCGCACCACCCCGTGATGTTTTTCTCACTCCTACTAGTGAATGTAATGTAACACACACCCATACAATGCGCACCACCCCGTGATGTTTTTCTCACTCCTACTAGTGAATGTAATGTAACACACACCCATACAATGCGCACCACCCCGTGATGTTTTTCTCACTCCTACTAATGAATCTAATGTAACACACACCCATACAATGCGCACCACCCCGTGATGTTTTTCTCACTCCTACTAGAGAATGTAATGTAACACACACCCATACAATGCGCACCACCCCGTGATGTTTTTCTCACTCCTACTAGTGAATCTAATGTAACACACACCCATACAATGCGCACCACCCCGTGATGTTTTTCTCACTCCTACTAGTGAATGTAATGTAACACACACCCATACAATGCGCACCACCCCGTGATGTTTTTCTCACTCCTACTAGTGAATGTAATGTAACACACACCCATACAATGCGCACCACCCCGTGATGTTTTTCTCACTCCTACTAATGAATCTAATGTAACACACACCCATACAATGCGCACCACCCCGTGATGTTTTTCTCACTCCTACTAGTGAATGTAATGTAACACACACCCATACAATGCGCACCACCCCGTGATGTTTTTCTCACTCCTACTAGTGAATGTAATGTAACACACACCCATACAATGCGCACCACCCCGTGATATTTTTCTCACTCCTACTAGTGAATGTAATGTAACACACACCCATACAATGCGCACCACCCGGTGATGTTTTTCTCACTCCTACTAGTGAATGTAATGTAACACACACCCATACAATGCGCACCACCCCGTGATGATTTTCTCACTCCTACTAGTGAATCTAATGTAACAAACCCCCATACAATGCGCACCACCCCGTGATGTTTTTCTCACTCCTACTAGTGAATGTAATGTAACGCACACCCATACGATGCGAACCACCCCATGATGTTTTTCTCACTCCTACTAGTGAATGTAATGTACCACACACCCATACAATGCGCACCACCCCGTGATGTTTTTCTCACTCCTACTGGTGAATGTAATGTACCACACAGCCATACAATGCGCACCACCCCGTGATGTTTTTCTCACTTCTACTGGTGAATCTAATGTAACACACAACCATACAATGCGCACCACCCCGTGAAGGTTTTCTCACTCCTGCTAGTGAATGTAAAGTAACACACACCCATACAATGCGCACCACCCCGTGATGTTTTTCTCACTCCTGCTAGTGAATGTAATGTAACACACACCCATACAATGCGCCCCACCCCGTGATGTTTTTCTCACTTCTACTAGTGAATGTAATGTAAAACACACCCACACAATGCGCACCACCCCGTGATGTTTTTCTCACTCCTACTAGTGAATGTAATGTAACACACACCCCTACAATGCGCACCACCCCGTGATGTTTTTCTCACTCCTACTAGTGAATGTAATGTAACACACACCCATACAATGCGCACCACCCCGTGATGATTTTCTCACTCCTACTAGTGAATCTAATGTAACAAACACCCATACAATGCGCACCACCCCGTGATGTTTTTCTCACTCCTACTAGTGAATGTAATGTAACACACACCCATACAATGCGCACCACCCCGTGATGTTTTTCTCACTCCTACCAGTGAATCTAATGTAACAAACACCCATACAATGCGCACCACCCCGTGATGTTTTTCTCACTCCTACTAGTGAATCTAATGTAACACACACCCATACAATGCGCACCACCCCGTGATGTTTTTCTCACTCCTACTAGTGAATGTAATGTAACACACACCCATACAATGCGCACCGCCCCGTGATGTTTTTCTCACTCCTACTAGTGAATGTAATGTAACACACACCCATACAATGCGCACCACCCCGTGATGATTTTCTCACTCCTACTAGTGAATCTAATGTAACACACACCCATACAATGCGCACCACCCCGTGATGTTTTTCTCACTCCTACTAGTGAATGTAATGTAACACACACCCATACAATGCGCACCACCCCGTGATGTTTTTCTCACTCCTACTAGTGAATGTAATGGAACACACACCCATAAAATGCGCACAACCCCGTGATGATTTTCTCACTCCTACTAGGGAATCTAATGTAACAAACACCCATACAATGCGCACATCCCCGTGATGTTTTTCTCACTCCTACTAGTGAATGTAATGTAACACACACCCATACAATGCGCACCACCCCGTGATGATTTTCTCACTCCTACTAGTGAATCTAATGTAACAAACACCCATACAATGCGCACCACCCCGTGATGTTTTTCTCACTCCTACTAGTGAATGTAATGTAACACAGACCCATACAATGCGCACCACCCCGTGATGTTTTTCTCACTCCTACTAGTGAATGTAATGTAACACACACCCATACAATGCGCACCACCCCGTGATGATTTTCTCACTCCTACTAATGAATCTAATGTAACAAACACAGATACAATGCGCACCACCCCGTGATGTTTTTCTCACTCCTACTAGTGAATGTAATGTAACACACACCCATACAATGCGCACCACCCCGTGATGTTTTTCTCACTCCTACTAGTGAATGTTATGTAACACACACCCATACAATGCGCACCACCCCGTGATGTTTTTCTCACTCCTACTAGTGAATCTAATGTAACACACACCCATACAATGCGCACCACCCCGTGATGTTTTTCTCACTCCTACTAGTGAATGTAATGTAACACACACCCATACAATGCGCACCACCCCGTGATGTTTTTCTCACTCCTACTAGTGAATGTAATGTAACACACACCCATACAATGCGCACCACCCCGTGATGTTTTTCTCACTCCTACTAATGAATCTAATGTAACACACACCCATACAATGCGCACCACCCCGTGATGTTTTTCTCACTCCTACTAGAGAATGTAATGTAACACACACCCATACAATGCGCACCACCCCGTGATGTTTTTCTCACTCCTACTAGTGAATCTAATGTAACACACACCCATACAATGCGCACCACCCCGTGATGTTTTTCTCACTCCTACTAGTGAATGTAATGTAACACACACCCATACAATGCGCACCACCCCGTGATGTTTTTCTCACTCCTACTAGTGAATGTAATGTAACACACACCCATACAATGCGCACCACCCCGTGATGTTTTTCTCACTCCTACTAATGAATCTAATGTAACACACACCCATACAATGCGCACCACCCCGTGATGTTTTTCTCACTCCTACTAGTGAATGTAATGTAACACACACCCATACAATGCGCACCACCCCGTGATGTTTTTCTCACTCCTACTAGTGAATGTAATGTAACACACACCCATACAATGCGCACCACCCCGTGATATTTTTCTCACTCCTACTAGTGAATGTAATGTAACACACACCCATACAATGCGCACCACCCGGTGATGTTTTTCTCACTCCTACTAGTGAATGTAATGTAACACACACCCATACAATGCGCACCACCCCGTGATGATTTTCTCACTCCTACTAGTGAATCTAATGTAACAAACCCCCATACAATGCGCACCACCCCGTGATGTTTTTCTCACTCCTACTAGTGAATGTAATGTAACGCACACCCATACGATGCGAACCACCCCATGATGTTTTTCTCACTCCTACTAGTGAATGTAATGTACCACACACCCATACAATGCGCACCACCCCGTGATGTTTTTCTCACTCCTACTGGTGAATGTAATGTACCACACAGCCATACAATGCGCACCACCCCGTGATGTTTTTCTCACTTCTACTGGTGAATCTAATGTAACACACAACCATACAATGCGCACCACCCCGTGAAGGTTTTCTCACTCCTGCTAGTGAATGTAAAGTAACACACACCCATACAATGCGCACCACCCCGTGATGTTTTTCTCACTCCTGCTAGTGAATGTAATGTAACACACACCCATACAATGCGCCCCACCCCGTGATGTTTTTCTCACTTCTACTAGTGAATGTAATGTAAAACACACCCACACAATGCGCACCACCCCGTGATGTTTTTCTCACTCCTACTAGTGAATGTAATGTAACACACACCCCTACAATGCGCACCACCCCGTGATGTTTTTCTCACTCCTACTAGTGAATGTAATGTAACACACACCCATACAATGCGCACCACCCCGTGATGATTTTCTCACTCCTACTAGTGAATCTAATGTAACAAACACCCATACAATGCGCACCACCCCGTGATGTTTTTCTCACTCCTACTAGTGAATGTAATGTAACACAGACCCATGCAATGAGCACCACCCCGTGATGTTTTTCTCACTCCTACTAGTGAATGTAATGTAACACAGACCCATACAATGCGCACCACCCCGTGATGATTTTCTCACTCCTACTAATGAATGTAATGTAACACACACCCATACAATGCGCACCACCCCGTGATGATTTTCTCACTCCTACTAGTGAATCTAATGTAACAAACACCCATACAATGCGCACCACCCCGTGATGTTTTTCTCACTCCTACTAGTGAATGTAATGTAACACACACCCATACAATGCGCACCACCCCGTGATGTTTTTCTCACTCCTACTAGTGAATGTTATGTAACACACACCCATACAATGCGCACCACCCCGTGATGTTTTTCTCACTCCTACTAGTGAATCTAATGTAACACACACCCATACAATGCGCACCACCCCGTGATGTTTTTCTCACTCCTACTAGTGAATGTAATGTAACACACACCCATACAATGCGCACCACCCCGTGATGTTTTTCTCACTCCTACTAGTGAATGTAATGTAACACACACCCATACAATGCGCACCACCCCGTGATGTTTTTCTCACTCCTACTAGTGAATGTTATGTAACACACACCCATACAATGCGCACCACCCCGTGATGTTTTTCTCACTCCTACTAGTGAATCTAATGTAACACACACCCATACAATGCGCACCACCCCGTGATGTTTTTCTCACTCCTACTAGTGAATGTAATGTAACACACACCCATACAATGCGCACCACCCCGTGATGTTTTTCTCACTCCTACTAGTGAATGTAATGTAACACACACCCATACAATGCGCACCACCCCGTGATGTTTTTCTCACTCCTACTAATGAATCTAATGTAACACACACCCATACAATGCGCACCACCCCGTGATGTTTTTCTCACTCCTACTAGAGAATGTAATGTAACACACACCCATACAATGCGCACCACCCCGTGATGTTTTTCTCACTCCTACTAGTGAATCTAATGTAACACACACCCATACAATGCGCACCACCCCGTGATGTTTTTCTCACTCCTACTAGTGAATGTAATGTAACACACACCCATACAATGCGCACCACCCCGTGATGTTTTTCTCACTCCTACTAGTGAATGTAATGTAACACACACCCATACAATGCGCACCACCCCGTGATGTTTTTCTCACTCCTACTAATGAATCTAATGTAACACACACCCATACAATGCGCACCACCCCGTGATGTTTTTCTCACTCCTACTAGTGAATGTAATGTAACACACACCCATACAATGCGCACCACCCCGTGATGTTTTTCTCACTCCTACTAGTGAATGTAATGTAACACACACCCATACAATGCGCACCACCCCGTGATATTTTTCTCACTCCTACTAGTGAATGTAATGTAACACACACCCATACAATGCGCACCACCCGGTGATGTTTTTCTCACTCCTACTAGTGAATGTAATGTAACACACACCCATACAATGCGCACCACCCCGTGATGATTTTCTCACTCCTACTAGTGAATCTAATGTAACAAACCCCCATACAATGCGCACCACCCCGTGATGTTTTTCTCACTCCTACTAGTGAATGTAATGTAACGCACACCCATACGATGCGAACCACCCCATGATGTTTTTCTCACTCCTACTAGTGAATGTAATGTACCACACACCCATACAATGCGCACCACCCCGTGATGTTTTTCTCACTCCTACTGGTGAATGTAATGTACCACACAGCCATACAATGCGCACCACCCCGTGATGTTTTTCTCACTTCTACTGGTGAATCTAATGTAACACACAACCATACAATGCGCACCACCCCGTGAAGGTTTTCTCACTCCTGCTAGTGAATGTAAAGTAACACACACCCATACAATGCGCACCACCCCGTGATGTTTTTCTCACTCCTGCTAGTGAATGTAATGTAACACACACCCATACAATGCGCCCCACCCCGTGATGTTTTTCTCACTTCTACTAGTGAATGTAATGTAAAACACACCCACACAATGCGCACCACCCCGTGATGTTTTTCTCACTCCTACTAGTGAATGTAATGTAACACACACCCCTACAATGCGCACCACCCCGTGATGTTTTTCTCACTCCTACTAGTGAATGTAATGTAACACACACCCATACAATGCGCACCACCCCGTGATGATTTTCTCACTCCTACTAGTGAATCTAATGTAACAAACACCCATACAATGCGCACCACCCCGTGATGTTTTTCTCACTCCTACTAGTGAATGTAATGTAACACAGACCCATGCAATGAGCACCACCCCGTGATGTTTTTCTCACTCCTACTAGTGAATGTAATGTAACACAGACCCATACAATGCGCACCACCCCGTGATGATTTTCTCACTCCTACTAATGAATGTAATGTAACACACACCCATACAATGCGCACCACCCCGTGATGATTTTCTCACTCCTACTAGTGAATCTAATGTAACAAACACCCATACAATGCGCACCACCCCGTGATGTTTTTCTCACTCCTACTAGTGAATGTAATGTAACACACACCCATACAATGCGCACCACCCCGTGATGTTTTTCTCACTCCTACTAGTGAATGTTATGTAACACACACCCATACAATGCGCACCACCCCGTGATGTTTTTCTCACTCCTACTAGTGAATCTAATGTAACACACACCCATACAATGCGCACCACCCCGTGATGTTTTTCTCACTCCTACTAGTGAATGTAATGTAACACACACCCATACAATGCGCACCACCCCGTGATGTTTTTCTCACTCCTACTAGTGAATGTAATGTAACACACACCCATACAATGCGCACCACCCCGTGATGTTTTTCTCACTCCTACTAGTGAATCTAATGTAACACACACCCATAAAATGCGCACCACCCCGTGATGTTTTTCTCACTCCTACTAGTGAATCTAATGTAACACACACCCATACAATGCGCACCACCCCGTGATGTTTTTCTCACTCCTACTGGTGAATGTAATGTACAACACAGCCATACAATGCGCACCACCCCGTGATGTTTTTCTCACTCCTTCTGGTGAATCTAATGTAACACACACCCATACAATGCGCACCACCCCGTGATGTTTTTCTCACTCCTACTAGTGAATGTAATGTAACACACACCCACACAATGCGCACCACCCGGTGATGTTTTTCTCACTATTAGTGAATGTAATGTAACACAAACCCATACAATGCACACCACCCCGTGATGTTTTTCTCACTCCTACTAGTGAAAGTAATGTAACACACACCCATACAATGCGCACCACCCCGTGATGTTTTTCTCACTCCTACTAGTGAATGTAATGTAACACACACCCATACAATGCGCACCACCCCGTGATGTTTTTCTCACTCCTACTAGTGAATCTAATGTAACACACACCCATACCATGCGCACCACCCCGTGATGATTTTCTCACTCCTACTAGTGAATCTAATGTAACAAACACTCATACAATGCGCACCACCCCGTGATGTTTTTCTCACTCCTACTAGTGAATCTAATGTAACACACACCCATACCATGCGCACCACCCCGTGATGATTTTCTCACTCCTACTAGTGAATCTAATGTAACAAACACTCATACAATGCGCACCACCCCGTGATGTTTTTCTCACTCCTACTAGTGAATCTAATGTAACACACACCCATACCATGCGCACCACCACGTGATGTTTTTCTCACTCCTACTAGTGAATCTAATGTAACACACACCCATACAATGCGCACCACCCCGTGATGTTTTTCTCACTCCTACTAGTGAATCTAATGTAACACACACCCATACAATGCGCACCACCCCTTGATGTTTTTCTCACTCCTACTAGGGAATCTAATGTAACACACACCCATACAATGCGCACCACCCCGTGATGATTTTCTCACTCCTACTAGTGAATCTAATGTAACAAACACCCATACAATGCGCACCACCCCGTGATGTTTTTCTCACTCCTACTAGTGAATGTAATGTAACACACACCCATACAATGCGCACCACCCCGTGATGTTTTTCTCACTCCTACTAGTGAATCTAATGTAACAAACACCCATACAATGCGCACCACCCCGTGATGTTTTCTCACTCCTACTAGTGAATGTAATGTAACACACACCCATACAATGCGCACCACCCCGTGATGTTTTTCTCACTCCTACTATTGAATGTAATGTAACACACACCCATACAATGCGCACCACCCCGTGATGTTTTTCTCACTCCTACTAGTGAATGTAATGTAACACACACCCATACAATGCGCACCACCCCGTGATGTTTTTCTCACTCCTACCAGTGAATCTAATGTAACAAACACCCATACAATGCGCACCACCCCGTGATGTTTTTCTCACTCCTACTAGTGAATCTAATGTAACACACACCCATACAATGCGCACCACCCCGTGATGTTTTTCTCACTCCTACTAGTGAATGTAATGTAACACACACCCATACAATGCGCACCGCCCCGTGATGTTTTTCTCACTCCTACTAGTGAATGTAATGTAACACACACCCATACAATGCGCACCACCCCGTGATGATTTTCTCACTCCTACTAGTGAATCTAATGTAACACACACCCATACAATGCGCACCACCCCGTGATGTTTTTCTCACTCCTACTAGTGAATGTAATGTAACACACACCCATACAATGCGCACCACCCCGTGATGTTTTTCTCACTCCTACTAGTGAATGTAATGGAACACACACCCATAAAATGCGCACAACCCCGTGATGATTTTCTCACTCCTACTAGGGAATCTAATGTAACAAACACCCATACAATGCGCACATCCCCGTGATGTTTTTCTCACTCCTACTAGTGAATGTAATGTAACACACACCCATACAATGCGCACCACCCCGTGATGATTTTCTCACTCCTACTAGTGAATCTAATGTAACAAACACCCATACAATGCGCACCACCCCGTGATGTTTTTCTCACTCCTACTAGTGAATGTAATGTAACACAGACCCATACAATGCGCACCACCCCGTGATGTTTTTCTCACTCCTACTAGTGAATGTAATGTAACACACACCCATACAATGCGCACCACCCCGTGATGATTTTCTCACTCCTACTAATGAATCTAATGTAACAAACACAGATACAATGCGCACCACCCCGTGATGTTTTTCTCACTCCTACTAGTGAATGTAATGTAACACACACCCATACAATGCGCACCACCCCGTGATGTTTTTCTCACTCCTACTAGTGAATGTTATGTAACACACACCCATACAATGCGCACCACCCCGTGATGTTTTTCTCACTCCTACTAGTGAATCTAATGTAACACACACCCATACAATGCGCACCACCCCGTGATGTTTTTCTCACTCCTACTAGTGAATGTAATGTAACACACACCCATACAATGCGCACCACCCCGTGATGTTTTTCTCACTCCTACTAGTGAATGTAATGTAACACACACCCATACAATGCGCACCACCCCGTGATGTTTTTCTCACTCCTACTAATGAATCTAATGTAACACACACCCATACAATGCGCACCACCCCGTGATGTTTTTCTCACTCCTACTAGAGAATGTAATGTAACACACACCCATACAATGCGCACCACCCCGTGATGTTTTTCTCACTCCTACTAGTGAATCTAATGTAACACACACCCATACAATGCGCACCACCCCGTGATGTTTTTCTCACTCCTACTAGTGAATGTAATGTAACACACACCCATACAATGCGCACCACCCCGTGATGTTTTTCTCACTCCTACTAGTGAATGTAATGTAACACACACCCATACAATGCGCACCACCCCGTGATGTTTTTCTCACTCCTACTAATGAATCTAATGTAACACACACCCATACAATGCGCACCACCCCGTGATGTTTTTCTCACTCCTACTAGTGAATGTAATGTAACACACACCCATACAATGCGCACCACCCCGTGATGTTTTTCTCACTCCTACTAGTGAATGTAATGTAACACACACCCATACAATGCGCACCACCCCGTGATATTTTTCTCACTCCTACTAGTGAATGTAATGTAACACACACCCATACAATGCGCACCACCCGGTGATGTTTTTCTCACTCCTACTAGTGAATGTAATGTAACACACACCCATACAATGCGCACCACCCCGTGATGATTTTCTCACTCCTACTAGTGAATCTAATGTAACAAACCCCCATACAATGCGCACCACCCCGTGATGTTTTTCTCACTCCTACTAGTGAATGTAATGTAACGCACACCCATACGATGCGAACCACCCCGTGATGTTTTTCTCACTCCTACTAGTGAATGTAATGTACCACACACCCATACAATGCGCACCACCCCGTGATGTTTTTCTCACTCCTACTGGTGAATGTAATGTACCACACAGCCATACAATGCGCACCACCCCGTGATGTTTTTCTCACTTCTACTGGTGAATCTAATGTAACACACAACCATACAATGCGCACCACCCCGTGAAGGTTTTCTCACTCCTGCTAGTGAATGTAAAGTAACACACACCCATACAATGCGCACCACCCCGTGATGTTTTTCTCACTCCTGCTAGTGAATGTAATGTAACACACACCCATACAATGCGCCCCACCCCGTGATGTTTTTCTCACTTCTACTAGTGAATGTAATGTAAAACACACCCACACAATGCGCACCACCCCGTGATGTTTTTCTCACTCCTACTAGTGAATGTAATGTAACACACACCCCTACAATGCGCACCACCCCGTGATGTTTTTCTCACTCCTACTAGTGAATGTAATGTAACACACACCCATACAATGCGCACCACCCCGTGATGATTTTCTCACTCCTACTAGTGAATCTAATGTAACAAACACCCATACAATGCGCACCACCCCGTGATGTTTTTCTCACTCCTACTAGTGAATGTAATGTAACACAGACCCATGCAATGAGCCCCACCCCGTGATGTTTTTCTCACTCCTACTAGTGAATGTAATGTAACACAGACCCATACAATGCGCACCACCCCGTGATGATTTTCTCACTCCTACTAATGAATGTAATGTAACACACACCCATACAATGCGCACCACCCCGTGATGATTTTCTCACTCCTACTAGTGAATCTAATGTAACAAACACCCATACAATGCGCACCACCCCGTGATGTTTTTCTCACTCCTACTAGTGAATGTAATGTAACACACACCCATACAATGCGCACCACCCCGTGATGTTTTTCTCACTCCTACTAGTGAATGTTATGTAACACACACCCATACAATGCGCACCACCCCGTGATGTTTTTCTCACTCCTACTAGTGAATCTAATGTAACACACACCCATACAATGCGCACCACCCCGTGATGTTTTTCTCACTCCTACTAGTGAATGTAATGTAACACACACCCATACAATGCGCACCACCCCGTGATGTTTTTCTCACTCCTACTAGTGAATGTAATGTAACACACACCCATACAATGCGCACCACCCCGTGATGTTTTTCTCACTCCTACTAGTGAATCTAATGTAACACACACCCATACAATGCGCACCACCCCGTGATGTTTTTCTCACTCCTACTAGTGAATCTAATGTAACACACACCCATACAATGCGCACCACCCCGTGATGTTTTTCTCACTTCTACTGGTGAATGTAATGTACAACACAGCCATACAATGCGCACCACCCCGTGATGTTTTTCTCACTCCTTCTGGTGAATCTAATGTAACACACACCCATACAATGCGCACCACCCCGTGATGTTTTTCTCACTCCTACTAGTGAATGTAAAGTAACACACACCCATACAATGCGCACCACCCCGTGAAGTTTTTCTCACTCCTACTAGTGAATGTAAAGTAACACACACCCATACAATGCGCACCACCCCGTGATGTTTTTCTCACTCCTACTAGTGAATGTAATGTAACACACACCCATACAATGCGCACCACCCCGTGATGTTTTTCTCACTCCTACTAGTGAATCTAATGTAACAAACACCCATACAATGCGCACCACCCCGTGATGTTTTTCTCACTCCTACTAGTGAATCTAATGTAACACACACCCATACCATGCGCACCACCCCGTGATGTTTTTCTCACTCCTACTGGTGAATCTAATGTAACACACACCCATACAATGCGCACCACCCCGTGATGTTTTTCTCACTCCTACTAGTGAATGTAAAGTAACACACACCCATACAATGCGCACCACCCCGTGAAGTTTTTCTCACTCCTACTAGTGAATGTAAAGTAACACACACCCATACAATGCGCACCACCCCGTGATGTTTTTCTCACTCCTACTAGTGAATCTAATGTAACACACACCCATACAATGCGCACCACCCCGTGATGTTTTTCTCACTCCTACTAGTGAATCTAATGTAACAAACACCCATACAATGCGCACCACCCCGTGATGTTTTTCTCACTCCTACTAGTGAATCTAATGTAACACACACCCATACAATGCGCACCACCCCGTGATGTTTTTCTCACTCCTACTAGTGAATCTAATGTAACACACACCCATACAATGCGCACCACCCCGTGATGTTTTTCTCACTCCTACTAGTGAATCTAATGTAACACACACCCATACAATGCGCACCACCCCGTGATGTTTTTCTCACTCCTACTAGTGAATCTAATGTAACACACACCCATACAATGCGCACCACCCCGTGATGATTTTCTCACTCCTACTAGTGAATCTAATGTAACAAACCCCCATACAATGCGCACCACCCCGTGATGTTTTTCTCACTCCTACTAGTGAATGTAATGTAACACACACCCATACAATGCGCACCACCCCGTGATGTTTTTCTCACTCCTACTAGTGAATCTAATGTAACAAACACCCATACAATGCGCACCACCCCGTGATGTTTTCTCACTCCTACTAGTGAATGTAATGTAACACACACCCATACAATGCGCACCACCCCGTGATGTTTTTCTCACTCCTACTATTGAATGTAATGTAACACACACCCATACAATGCGCACCACCCCGTGATGTTTTTCTCACTCCTACTAGTGAATGTAATGTAACACACACCCATACAATGAGCACCACCCCGTGATGTTTTTCTCACTCCTACCAGTGAATCTAATGTAACAAACACCCATACAATGCGCACCACCCCGTGATGTTTTTCTCACTCCTACTAGTGAATCTAATGTAACACACACCCATACAATGCGCACCACCCCGTGATGTTTTTCTCACTCCTACTAGTGAATGTAATGTAACACACACCCATACAATGCGCACCGCCCCGTGATGTTTTTCTCACTCCTACTAGTGAATGTAATGTAACACACACCCATACAATGCGCACCACCCCGTGATGATTTTCTCACTCCTACTAGTGAATCTAATGTAACACACACCCATACAATGCGCACCACCCCGTGATGTTTTTCTCACTCCTACTAGTGAATGTAATGTAACACACACCCATACAATGCGCACCACCCCGTGATGTTTTTCTCACTCCTACTAGTGAATGTAATGTAACACACACCCATACAATGCGCACCACCCCGTGATGATTTTCTCACTCCTACTAATGAATCTAATGTAACAAACACCCATACAATGCGCACCACCCCGTGATGTTTTTCTCACTCCTACTAGTGAATGTAATGTAACACAGACCCATACAATGCGCACCACCCCGTGATGTTTTTCTCACTCCTACTAGTGAATGTAATGTAACACACACCCATACAATGCGCACCACCCCGTGATGATTTTCTCACTCCTACTAATGAATCTAATGTAACAAACACCCATACAATGCGCACCACCCCGTGATGTTTTTCTCACTCCTACTAGTGAATGTAATGTAACACACACCCATACAATGCGCACCACCCCGTGATGTTTTTCTCACTCCTACTAGTGAATGTTATGTAACACACACCCATACAATGCGCACCACCCCGTGATGTTTTTCTCACTCCTACTAGTGAATGTAATGTAACACACACCCATACAATGCGCACCACCCCGTGATGTTTTTCTCACTCCTACTAGTGAATGTAATGTAACACACACCCATACAATGCGCACCACCCCGTGATGATTTTCTCACTCCTACTAATGAATCTAATGTAACAATCACCCATACAATGCGCACCACCCCGTGATGTTTTTCTCACTCCTACTAGTGAATGTAATGTAACACACACCCATACAATGCGCACCACCCCGTGATGATTTTCTCACTCCTACTAATGAATCTAATGTAACAAACACCCATACAATGCGCACCACCCCGTGATGTTTTTCTCACTCCTACTAGTGAATCTAATGTAACAAACACCCATACAATGCGCACCACCCCGTGATGTTTTTCTCACTCCTACTAGTGAATCTAATGTAACACACACCCATACAATGCGCACCACCCCGTGATGTTTTTCTCACTCCTACTAGTGAATCTAATGTAACACACACCCATACAATGCGCACCACCCCGTGATGTTTTTCTCACTCCTACTAGTGAATCTAATGTAACACACACCCATACAATGCGCACCACCCCGTGATGTTTTTCTCACTCCTACTAGTGAATCTAATGTAACACACACCCATACAATGCGCACCACCCCGTGATGATTTTCTCACTCCTACTAGTGAATCTAATGTAACAAACCCCCATACAATGCGCACCACCCCGTGATGTTTTTCTCACTCCTACTAGTGAATGTAATGTAACACACACCCATACAATGCGCACCACCCCGTGATGTTTTTCTCACTCCTACTAGTGAATCTAATGTAACAAACACCCATACAATGCGCACCACCCCGTGATGTTTTCTCACTCCTACTAGTGAATGTAATGTAACACACACCCATACAATGCGCACCACCCCGTGATGTTTTTCTCACTCCTACTATTGAATGTAATGTAACACACACCCATACAATGCGCACCACCCCGTGATGTTTTTCTCACTCCTACTAGTGAATGTAATGTAACACACACCCATACAATGAGCACCACCCCGTGATGTTTTTCTCACTCCTACCAGTGAATCTAATGTAACAAACACCCATACAATGCGCACCACCCCGTGATGTTTTTCTCACTCCTACTAGTGAATCTAATGTAACACACACCCATACAATGCGCACCACCCCGTGATGTTTTTCTCACTCCTACTAGTGAATGTAATGTAACACACACCCATACAATGCGCACCGCCCCGTGATGTTTTTCTCACTCCTACTAGTGAATGTAATGTAACACACACCCATACAATGCGCACCACCCCGTGATGATTTTCTCACTCCTACTAGTGAATCTAATGTAACACACACCCATACAATGCGCACCACCCCGTGATGTTTTTCTCACTCCTACTAGTGAATGTAATGTAACACACACCCATACAATGCGCACCACCCCGTGATGTTTTTCTCACTCCTACTAGTGAATGTAATGTAACACACACCCATACAATGCGCACCACCCCGTGATGATTTTCTCACTCCTACTAATGAATCTAATGTAACAAACACCCATACAATGCGCACCACCCCGTGATGTTTTTCTCACTCCTACTAGTGAATGTAATGTAACACAGACCCATACAATGCGCACCACCCCGTGATGTTTTTCTCACTCCTACTAGTGAATGTAATGTAACACACACCCATACAATGCGCACCACCCCGTGATGATTTTCTCACTCCTACTAATGAATCTAATGTAACAAACACCCATACAATGCGCACCACCCCGTGATGTTTTTCTCACTCCTACTAGTGAATGTAATGTAACACACACCCATACAATGCGCACCACCCCGTGATGTTTTTCTCACTCCTACTAGTGAATGTTATGTAACACACACCCATACAATGCGCACCACCCCGTGATGTTTTTCTCACTCCTACTAGTGAATGTAATGTAACACACACCCATACAATGCGCACCACCCCGTGATGTTTTTCTCACTCCTACTAGTGAATGTAATGTAACACACACCCATACAATGCGCACCACCCCGTGATGATTTTCTCACTCCTACTAATGAATCTAATGTAACAATCACCCATACAATGCGCACCACCCCGTGATGTTTTTCTCACTCCTACTAGTGAATGTAATGTAACACACACCCATACAATGCGCACCACCCCGTGATGATTTTCTCACTCCTACTAATGAATCTAATGTAACAAACACCCATACAATGCGCACCACCCCGTGATGTTTTTCTCACTCCTACTAGTGAATGTAATGTAACACAGATCCATACAATGCGCACCACCCCGTGATGTTTTTCTCACTCCTACTAGTGAATGTAATGTAACACACACCCATACAATGCGCACCACCCCGTGATGATTTTCTCACTCCTACTAATGAATCTAATGTAACAAACACCCATACAATGCGCACCACCCCGTGATGTTTTTCTCACTCCTACTAGTGAATGTAATGTAACACACACCCATACAATGCGCACCACCCCGTGATGTTTTTCTCACTCCTACTAGTGAATGTTATGTAACACACACCCATACAATGCGCACCACCCCGTGATGTTTTTCTCACTCCTACAAGTGAATCTAATGTAACACACACCCATACAATGCGCACCACCCCGTGATGTTTTTCTCACTCCTACTAGTGAATGTAATGTAACACACACCCATACAATGCGCACCACCCCGTGATGTTTTTCTCACTCCTACTAGTGAATGTAATGTAACACACACCCATACAATGCGCACCACCCCGTGATGTTTTTCTCACTCCTACTAATGAATCTAATGTAACACACACCCATACAATGCGCACCACCCCGTGATGTTTTTCTCACTCCTACTAGAGAATGTAATGTAACACACACCCATACAATGCGCACCACCCCGTGATGTTTTTCTCACTCCTACTAGTGAATCTAATGTAACACACACCCATACAATGCGCTCCACCCCGTGATGTTTTTCTCACTCCTACTAGTGAATGTAATGTAACACACACCCATACAATGCGCACCACCCCGTGATGTTTTTCTCACTCCTACTAGTGAATGTAATCTAACACACACCCATACAATGCGCACCACCCCGTGATGTTTTTCTCACTCCTACTGGTGAATCTAATGTAACACACACCCATACAATGCGCACCACCCCGTGATGTTTTTCTCACTCCTACTAGTGAATGTAAAGTAACACACACCCATACAATGCGCACCACCCCGTGAAGTTTTTCTCACTCCTACTAGTGAATGTAAAGTAACACACACCCACACAATGCGCACCACCCCGTGATGTTTTTCTCACTCCTACTAGTGAATGTAATGTAACACACACCCCTACAATGCGCACCACCCCGTGATGTTTTTCTCACTCCTACTAGTGAATCTAATGTAACACACACCCATACAATGCGCACCACCCCGTGATGTTTTTCTCACTCCTACTAGTGAATGTAATGTAACACACACCCATACAATGCGCACCACCCCGTGATGTTTTTCTCACTCCTACTAGTGAATGTAATGTAACACACACCCATACAATGCGCACCACCCCGTGATGATTTTCTCACTCCTACTAGTGAATCTAATGTAACAAACACCCATACAATGCGCACCACCCCGTGATGTTTTTCTCACTCCTACTAGTGAATCTAATGTAACACACACCCATACCATGCGCACCACCCCGTGATGTTTTTCTCACTCCTACTAGTGAATGTAATGTAACACACACCCATACAATGCGCACCACCCCGTGATGATTTTCTCACTCCTACTAATGAATCTAATGTAACAAAAACCCATACAATGCGCACCACCCCGTGATGTTTTTCTCACTCCTACTAGTGAATGTAATGTAACACAGATCCATACAATGCGCACCACCCCGTGATGTTTTTCTCACTCCTACTAGTGAATGTAATGTAACACACACCCATACAATGCGCACCACCCCGTGATGATTTTCTCACTCCTACTAATGAATCTAATGTAACAAACACCCATACAATGCGCACCACCCCGTGATGTTTTTCTCACTCCTACTAGTGAATGTAATGTAACACACACCCATACAATGCGCACCACCCCGTGATGTTTTTCTCACTCCTACTAGTGAATGTTATGTAACACACACCCATACAATGCGCACCACCCCGTGATGTTTTTCTCACTCCTACAAGTGAATCTAATGTAACACACACCCATACAATGCGCACCACCCCGTGATGTTTTTCTCACTCCTACTAGTGAATGTAATGTAACACACACCCATACAATGCGCACCACCCCGTGATGTTTTTCTCACTCCTACTAGTGAATGTAATGTAACACACACCCATACAATGCGCACCACCCCGTGATGTTTTTCTCACTCCTACTAATGAATCTAATGTAACACACACCCATACAATGCGCACCACCCCGTGATGTTTTTCTCACTCCTACTAGAGAATGTAATGTAACACACACCCATACAATGCGCACCACCCCGTGATGATTTTCTCACTCCTACTAATGAATCTAATGTAACAAACACCCATACAATGCGCACCACCCCGTGATGTTTTTCTCACTCCTACTAGTGAATGTAATGTAACACACACCCATACAATGCGCACCACCCCGTGATGTTTTTCTCACTCCTACTAGTGAATGTAATGTAACACACACCCATACAATGCGCACCACCCCGTGATGTTTTTCTCACTCCTACTAGTGAATGTAATGTAACACACACCCATACAATGCGCACCACCCCGTGATGTTTTTCTCACTCCTACTAGTGAATGTAATGTAACACACACCCATACAATGCGCACCACCCCGTGATGATTTTCTCACTCCTACTAATGAATCTAATGTAACAATCACCCATACAATGCGCACCACCCCGTGATGTTTTTCTCACTCCTACTAGTGAATGTAATGTAACACACACCCATACAATGCGCACCACCCCGTGATGATTTTCTCACTCCTACTAATGAATCTAATGTAACAAACACCCATACAATGCGCACCACCCCGTGATGTTTTTCTCACTCCTACTAGTGAATGTAATGTAACACAGATCCATACAATGCGCACCACCCCGTGATGTTTTTCTCACTCCTACTAGTGAATGTAATGTAACACACACCCATACAATGCGCACCACCCCGTGATGATTTTCTCACTCCTACTAATGAATCTAATGTAACAAACACCCATACAATGCGCACCACCCCGTGATGTTTTTCTCACTCCTACTAGTGAATGTAATGTAACACACACCCATACAATGCGCACCACCCCGTGATGTTTTTCTCACTCCTACTAGTGAATGTTATGTAACACACACCCATACAATGCGCACCACCCCGTGATGTTTTTCTCACTCCTACAAGTGAATCTAATGTAACACACACCCATACAATGCGCACCACCCCGTGATGTTTTTCTCACTCCTACTAGTGAATGTAATGTAACACACACCCATACAATGCGCACCACCCCGTGATGTTTTTCTCACTCCTACTAGTGAATGTAATGTAACACACACCCATACAATGCGCACCACCCCGTGATGTTTTTCTCACTCCTACTAATGAATCTAATGTAACACACACCCATACAATGCGCACCACCCCGTGATGTTTTTCTCACTCCTACTAGAGAATGTAATGTAACACACACCCATACAATGCGCACCACCCCGTGATGTTTTTCTCACTCCTACTAGTGAATCTAATGTAACACACACCCATACAATGCGCTCCACCCCGTGATGTTTTTCTCACTCCTACTAGTGAATGTAATGTAACACACACCCATACAATGCGCACCACCCCGTGATGTTTTTCTCACTCCTACTAGTGAATGTAATCTAACACACACCCATACAATGCGCACCACCCCGTGATGTTTTTCTCACTCCTACTAATGAATCTAATGTAACACACACCCATACAATGCGCACCACCCCGTGATGTTTTTCTCACTCCTACTAGTGAATGTAATGTAACACACACCCATACAATGCGCACCACCCCGTGATGTTTTTCTCACTCCTACTAGTGAATGTAATGTAACACACACCCATACAATGCGCACCACCCCGTGATATTTTTCTCACTCCTACTAGTGAATGTAATGTAACACACACCCATACAATGCGCACCACCCCGTGATGTTTTTCTCACTCCTACTAGTGAATGTAATGTAACACACACCCATACAATGCGCACCACCCCGTGATGATTTTCTCACTCCTACTAGTGAATCTAATGTAACAAACCCCCATACAATGCGCACCACCCCGTGATGTTTTTCTCACTCCTACTAGTGAATGTAATGTATCGCACACCCATACGATTCGAACCACCCCGTGATGTTTTTCTCACTCCTACTAGTGAATGTAATGTACCACACACCCATACAATGCGCACCACCCCGTGATGTTTTTCTCACTCCTACTGGTGAATGTAATGTACCACACAGCCATACAATGCGCACCACCCCGTGATGTTTTTCTCACTCCTACTGGTGAATCTAATGTAACACACACCCATACAATGCGCACCACCCCGTGATGTTTTTCTCACTCCTACTAGTGAATGTAAAGTAACACACACCCATACAATGCGCACCACCCCGTGAAGATTTTCTCACTCCTACTAGTGAATGTAAAGTAACACACACCCATACAATGCGCACCACCCCGTGATGTTTTTCTCACTCCTACTAGTGAATGTAATGTAACACACACCCATACAATGCGCCCCACCCCGTGATGTTTTTCTCACTCCTACTAGTGAATGTAATGTAAAACACACCCACACAATGCGCACCACCCCGTGATGTTTTTCTCACTCCTACTAGTGAATGTAATGTAACACACACCCCTACAATGCGCACCACCCCGTGATGTTTTTCTCACTCCTACTAGTGAATCTAATGTAACACACACCCATACAATGCGCACCACCCCGTGATGTTTTTCTCACTCCTACTAGTGAATGTAATGTAACACACACCCATACAATGCGCACCACCCCGTGATGTTTTTCTCACTCCTACTAGTGAATGTAATGTAACACACACCCATACAATGCGCACCACCCCGTGATGATTTTTTCACTCCTACTAGTGAATCTAATGTAACAAACACCCATACAATGCGCACCACCCCGTGATGTTTTTCTCACTCCTACTAGTGAATCTAATGTAACACACACCCATACCATGCGCACCACCCCGTGATGTTTTTCTCACTCCTACTAGTGAATGTAATGTAACACACACCCATACAATGCGCACCACCCCGTGATGATTTTCTCACTCCTACTAATGAATCTAATGTAACAAACACCCATACAATGCGCACCACCCCGTGATGTTTTTCTCACTCCTACTAGTGAATGTAATGTAACACAGATCCATACAATGCGCACCACCCCGTGATGTTTTTCTCACTCCTACTAGTGAATGTAATGTAACACACACCCATACAATGCGCACCACCCCGTGATGATTTTCTCACTCCTACTAATGAATCTAATGTAACAAACACCCATACAATGCGCACCACCCCGTGATGTTTTTCTCACTCCTACTAGTGAATGTAATGTAACACACACCCATACAATGCGCACCACCCCGTGATGTTTTTCTCACTCCTACTAGTGAATGTTATGTAACACACACCCATACAATGCGCACCACCCCGTGATGTTTTTCTCACTCCTACAAGTGAATCTAATGTAAAACACACCCATACAATGCGCACCACCCCGTGATGTTTTTCTCACTCCTACTAGTGAATGTAATGTAACACACACCCATACAATGCGCACCACCCCGTGATGTTTTTCTCACTCCTACTAGTGAATGTAATGTAACACACACCCATACAATGCGCACCACCCCGTGATGTTTTTCTCACTCCTACTAATGAATCTAATGTAACACACACCCATACAATGCGCACCACCCCGTGATGTTTTTCTCACTCCTACTAGAGAATGTAATGTAACACACACCCATACAATGCGCACCACCCCGTGATGTTTTTCTCACTCCTACTAGTGAATCTAATGTAACACACACCCATACAATGCGCTCCCCCCCTTGATGTTTTTCTCACTCCTACTAGTGAATCTAATGTAACACACACCCATACAATGCGCACCACCCCGTGATGTTTTTCTCACTCCTACTAGTGAATCTAATGTAACACACACCCATACAATGCGCACCACCCCGTGATGTTTTTCTCACTCCTACTAGTGAATCTAATGTAAAACACACCCATACAATGCGCACCACCCCGTGATGTTTTTCTCACTCCTACTAGTGAATCTAATGTAACACACACCCATACAATGCGCACCACCCCGTGATGATTTTCTCACTCCTACTAGTGAATCTAATGTAACAAACCCCCATACAATGCGCACCACCCCGTGATGTTTTTCTCACTCCTACTAGTGAATGTAATGTAACACACACCCATACAATGCGCACCACCCCGTGATGTTTTTCTCACTCCTACTAGTGAATCTAATGTAACAAACACCCATACAATGCGCACCACCCCGTGATGTTTTCTCACTCCTACTAGTGAATGTAATGTAACACACACCCATACAATGCGCACCACCCCGTGATGTTTTTCTCACTCCTACTATTGAATGTAATGTAACACACACCCATACAATGCGCACCACCCCGTGATGTTTTTCTCACTCCTACTAGTGAATGTAATGTAACACACACCCATACAATGAGCACCACCCCGTGATGTTTTTCTCACTCCTACCAGTGAATCTAATGTAACAAACACCCATACAATGCGCACCACCCCGTGATGTTTTTCTCACTCCTACTAGTGAATCTAATGTAACACACACCCATACAATGCGCACCACCCCGTGATGTTTTTCTCACTCCTACTAGTGAATGTAATGTAACACACACCCATACAATGCGCACCGCCCCGTGATTTTTTTCTCACTCCTACTAGTGAATGTAATGTAACACACACCCATACAATGCGCACCACCCCGTGATGATTTTCTCACTCCTACTAGTGAATCTAATGTAACACACACCCATACAATGCGCACCACCCCGTGATGTTTTTCTCACTCCTACTAGTGAATGTAATGTAACACACACCCATACAATGCGCACCACCCCGTGATGTTTTTCTCACTCCTACTAGTGAATGTAATGGAACACACACCCATAAAATGCGCACAACCCCGTGATGATTTTCTCACTCCTACTAGGGAATCTAATGTAACAAACACCCATACAATGCGCACCACCCCGTGATGTTTTTCTCACTCCTACTAGTGAATGTAATGTAACACACACCCATACAATGCGCACCACCCCGTGATGATTTTCTCACTCCTACTAATGAATCTAATGTAACAAACACCCATACAATGCGCACCACCCCGTGATGTTTTTCTCACTCCTACTAGTGAATGTAATGTAACACAGACCCATACAATGCGCACCACCCCGTGATGTTTTTCTCACTCCTACTAGTGAATGTAATGTAACACACACCCATACAATGCGCACCACCCCGTGATGATTTTCTCACTCCTACTAATGAATCTAATGTAACAAACACCCATACAATGCGCACCACCCCGTGATGTTTTTCTCACTCCTACTAGTGAATGTAATGTAACACACACCCATACAATGCGCACCACCCCGTGATGTTTTTCTCACTCCTACTAGTGAATGTTATGTAACACACACCCATACAATGCGCACCACCCCGTGATGTTTTTCTCACTCCTACTAGTGAATGTAATGTAACACACACCCATACAATGCGCACCACCCCGTGATGTTTTTCTCACTCCTACTAGTGAATGTAATGTAACACACACCCATACAATGCGCACCACCCCGTGATGATTTTCTCACTCCTACTAATGAATCTAATGTAACAATCACCCATACAATGCGCACCACCCCGTGATGTTTTTCTCACTCCTACTAGTGAATGTAATGTAACACAGATCCATACAATGCGCACCACCCCGTGATGTTTTTCTCACTCCTACTAGTGAATGTAATGTAACACACACCCATACAATGCGCACCACCCCGTGATGATTTTCTCACTCCTACTAATGAATCTAATGTAACAAACACCCATACAATGCGCACCACCCCGTGATGTTTTTCTCACTCCTACTAGTGAATGTAATGTAACACACACCCATACAATGCGCACCACCCCGTGATGTTTTTCTCACTCCTACTAGTGAATGTTATGTAACACACACCCATACAATGCGCACCACCCCGTGATGTTTTTCTCACTCCTACAAGTGAATCTAATGTAACACACACCCATACAATGCGCACCACCCCGTGATGTTTTTCTCACTCCTACTAGTGAATGTAATGTAACACACACCCATACAATGCGCACCACCCCGTGATGTTTTTCTCACTCCTACTAGTGAATGTAATGTAACACACACCCATACAATGCGCACCACCCCGTGATGTTTTTCTCACTCCTACTAATGAATCTAATGTAACACACACCCATACAATGCGCACCACCCCGTGATGTTTTTCTCACTCCTACTAGAGAATGTAATGTAACACACACCCATACAATGCGCACCACCCCGTGATGTTTTTCTCACTCCTACTAGTGAATCTAATGTAACACACACCCATACAATGCGCTCCACCCCGTGATGTTTTTCTCACTCCTACTAGTGAATGTAATGTAACACACACCCATACAATGCGCACCACCCCGTGATGTTTTTCTCACTCCTACTAGTGAATGTAATCTAACACACACCCATACAATGCGCACCACCCCGTGATGTTTTTCTCACTCCTACTAATGAATCTAATGTAACACACACCCATACAATGCGCACCACCCCGTGATGTTTTTCTCACTCCTACTAGTGAATGTAATGTAACACACACCCATACAATGCGCACCACCCCGTGATGTTTTTCTCACTCCTACTAGTGAATGTAATGTAACACACACCCATACAATGCGCACCACCCCGTGATATTTTTCTCACTCCTACTAGTGAATGTAATGTAACACACACCCATACAATGCGCACCACCCCGTGATGTTTTTCTCACTCCTACTAGTGAATGTAATGTAACACACACCCATACAATGCGCACCACCCCGTGATGATTTTCTCACTCCTACTAGTGAATCTAATGTAACAAACCCCCATACAATGGGCACCACCCCGTGATGTTTTTCTCACTCCTACTAGTGAATGTAATGTATCGCACACCCATACGATTCGAACCACCCCGTGATGTTTTTCTCACTCCTACTAGTGAATGTAATGTACCACAAACCCATACAATGCGCACCACCCCGTGATGTTTTTCTCACTCCTACTGGTGAATGTAATGTACCACACAGCCATACAATGCGCACCACCCCGTGATGTTTTTCTCACTCCTACTGGTGAATCTAATGTAACACACACCCATACAATGCGCACCACCCCGTGATGTTTTTCTCACTCCTACTAGTGAATGTAAAGTAACACACACCCATACAATGCGCACCACCCCGTGAAGTTTTTCTCACTCCTACTAGTGAATGTAAAGTAACACACACCCATACAATGCGCACCACCCCGTGATGTTTTTCTCACTCCTACTAGTGAATGTAATGTAACACACACCCATACAATGCGCCCCACCCCGTGATGTTTTTCTCACTCCTACTAGTGAATGTAATGTAAAACACACCCACACAATGCGCACCACCCCGTGATGTTTTTCTCACTCCTACTAGTGAATGTAATGTAACACACACCCCTACAATGCGCACCACCCCGTGATGTTTTTCTCACTCCTACTAGTGAATCTAATGTAACACACACCCATACAATGCGCACCACCCCGTGATGTTTTTCTCACTCCTACTAGTGAATGTAATGTAACACACACCCATACAATGCGCACCACCCCGTGATGTTTTTCTCACTCCTACTAGTGAATGTAATGTAACACACACCCATACAATGCGCACCACCCCGTGATGATTTTCTCACTCCTACTAGTGAATCTAATGTAACAAACACCCATACAATGCGCACCACCCCGTGATGTTTTTCTCACTCCTACTAGTGAATCTAATGTAACACACACCCATACCATGCGCACCACCCCGTGATGTTTTTCTCACTCCTACTAGTGAATGTAATGTAACACACACCCATACAATGCGCACCACCCCGTGATGATTTTCTCACTCCTACTAATGAATCTAATGTAACAAACACCCATACAATGCGCACCACCCCGTGATGTTTTTCTCACTCCTACTAGTGAATGTAATGTAACACAGATCCATACAATGCGCACCACCCCGTGATGTTTTTCTCACTCCTACTAGTGAATGTAATGTAACACACACCCATACAATGCGCACCACCCCGTGATGATTTTCTCACTCCTACTAATGAATCTAATGTAACAAACACCCATACAATGCGCACCACCCCGTGATGTTTTTCTCACTCCTACTAGTGAATGTAATGTAACACACACCCATACAATGCGCACCACCCCGTGATGTTTTTCTCACTCCTACTAGTGAATGTTATGTAACACACACCCATACAATGCGCACCACCCCGTGATGTTTTTCTCACTCCTACAAGTGAATCTAATGTAACACACACCCATACAATGCGCACCACCCCGTGATGTTTTTCTCACTCCTACTAGTGAATGTAATGTAACACACACCCATACAATGCGCACCACCCCGTGATGTTTTTCTCACTCCTACTAGTGAATGTAATGTAACACACACCCATACAATGCGCACCACCCCGTGATGTTTTTCTCACTCCTACTAATGAATCTAATGTAACACACACCCATACAATGCGCACCACCCCGTGATGTTTTTCTCACTCCTACTAGAGAATGTAATGTAACACACACCCATACAATGCGCACCACCCCGTGATGTTTTTCTCACTCCTACTAGTGAATCTAATGTAACACACACCCATACAATGCGCTCCACCCCGTGATGTTTTTCTCACTCCTACTAGTGAATGTAATGTAACACACACCCATACAATGCGCACCACCCCGTGATGTTTTTCTCACTCCTACTAGTGAATGTAATCTAACACACACCCATACAATGCGCACCACCCCGTGATGTTTTTCTCACTCCTACTAATGAATCTAATGTAACACACACCCATACAATGCGCACCACCCCGTGATGTTTTTCTCACTCCTACTAGTGAATGTAATGTAACACACACCCATACAATGCGCACCACCCCGTGATGTTTTTCTCACTCCTACTAGTGAATGTAATGTAACACACACCCATACAATGCGCACCACCCCGTGATATTTTTCTCACTCCTACTAGTGAATGTAATGTAACACACACCCATACAATGCGCACCACCCCGTGATGTTTTTCTCACTCCTACTAGTGAATGTAATGTAACACACACCCATACAATGCGCACCACCCCGTGATGATTTTCTCACTCCTACTAGTGAATCTAATGTAACAAACCCCCATACAATGCGCACCACCCCGTGATGTTTTTCTCACTCCTACTAGTGAATGTAATGTATCGCACACCCATACGATTCGAACCACCCCGTGATGTTTTTCTCACTCCTACTAGTGAATGTAATGTACCACACACCCATACAATGCGCACCACCCCGTGATGTTTTTCTCACTCCTACTGGTGAATGTAATGTACCACACAGCCATACAATGCGCACCACCCCGTGATGTTTTTCTCACTCCTACTGGTGAATCTAATGTAACACACACCCATACAATGCGCACCACCCCGTGATGTTTTTCTCACTCCTACTAGTGAATGTAAAGTAACACACACCCATACAATGCGCACCACCCCGTGAAGTTTTTCTCACTCCTACTAGTGAATGTAAAGTAACACACACCCATACAATGCGCACCACCCCGTGATGTTTTTCTCACTCCTACTAGTGAATGTAATGTAACACACACCCATACAATGCGCCCCACCCCGTGATGTTTTTCTCACTCCTACTAGTGAATGTAATGTAAAACACACCCACACAATGCGCACCACCCCGTGATGTTTTTCTCACTCCTACTAGTGAATGTAATGTAACACACACCCCTACAATGCGCACCACCCCGTGATGTTTTTCTCACTCCTACTAGTGAATCTAATGTAACACACACCCATACAATGCGCACCACCCCGTGATGTTTTTCTCACTCCTACTAGTGAATGTAATGTAACACACACCCATACAATGCGCACCACCCCGTGATGTTTTTCTCACTCCTACTAGTGAATGTAATGTAACACACACCCATACAATGCGCACCACCCCGTGATGATTTTCTCACTCCTACTAGTGAATCTAATGTAACAAACACCCATACAATGCGCACCACCCCGTGATGTTTTTCTCACTCCTACTAGTGAATCTAATGTAACACACACCCATACCATGCGCACCACCCCGTGATGTTTTTCTCACTCCTACTAGTGAATGTAATGTAACACACACCCATACAATGCGCACCACCCCGTGATGATTTTCTCACTCCTACTAATGAATCTAATGTAACAAACACCCATACAATGCGCACCACCCCGTGATGTTTTTCTCACTCCTACTAGTGAATGTAATGTAACACAGATCCATACAATGCGCACCACCCCGTGATGTTTTTCTCACTCCTACTAGTGAATGTAATGTAACACACACCCATACAATGCGCACCACCCCGTGATGATTTTCTCACTCCTACTAATGAATCTAATGTAACAAACACCCATACAATGCGCACCACCCCGTGATGTTTTTCTCACTCCTACTAGTGAATGTAATGTAACACACACCCATACAATGCGCACCACCCCGTGATGTTTTTCTCACTCCTACTAGTGAATGTTATGTAACACACACCCATACAATGCGCACCACCCCGTGATGTTTTTCTCACTCCTACAAGTGAATCTAATGTAACACACACCCATACAATGCGCACCACCCCGTGATGTTTTTCTCACTCCTACTAGTGAATGTAATGTAACACACACCCATACAATGCGCACCACCCCGTGATGTTTTTCTCACTCCTACTAGTGAATGTAATGTAACACACACCCATACAATGCGCACCACCCCGTGATGTTTTTCTCACTCCTACTAATGAATCTAATGTAACACACACCCATACAATGCGCACCACCCCGTGATGTTTTTCTCACTCCTACTAGAGAATGTAATGTAACACACACCCATACAATGCGCACCACCCCGTGATGTTTTTCTCACTCCTACTAGTGAATCTAATGTAACACACACCCATACAATGCGCTCCACCCCGTGATGTTTTTCTCACTCCTACTAGTGAATGTAATGTAACACACACCCATACAATGCGCACCACCCCGTGATGTTTTTCTCACTCCTACTAGTGAATGTAATCTAACACACACCCATACAATGCGCACCACCCCGTGATGTTTTTCTCACTCCTACTAATGAATCTAATGTAACACACACCCATACAATGCGCACCACCCCGTGATGTTTTTCTCACTCCTACTAGTGAATGTAATGTAACACACACCCATACAATGCGCACCACCCCGTGATGTTTTTCTCACTCCTACTAGTGAATGTAATGTAACACACACCCATACAATGCGCACCACCCCGTGATATTTTTCTCACTCCTACTAGTGAATGTAATGTAACACACACCCATACAATGCGCACCACCCCGTGATGTTTTTCTCACTCCTACTAGTGAATGTAATGTAACACACACCCATACAATGCGCACCACCCCGTGATGATTTCTCACTCCTACTAGTGAATCTAATGTAACAAACCCCCATACAATGCGCACCACCCCGTGATGTTTTTCTCACTCCTACTAGTGAATGTAATGTATCGCACACCCATACGATTCGAACCACCCCGTGATGTTTTTCTCACTCCTACTAGTGAATGTAATGTACCACACACCCATACAATGCGCACCACCCCGTGATGTTTTTCTCACTCCTACTGGTGAATGTAATGTACCACACAGCCATACAATGCGCACCACCCCGTGATGTTTTTCTCACTCCTACTGGTGAATCTAATGTAACACACACCCATACAATGCGCACCACCCCGTGATGTTTTTCTCACTCCTACTAGTGATGTAAAGTAACACACACCCATACAATGCGCACCACCCCGTGAAGTTTTTCTCACTCCTACTAGTGAATGTAAAGTAACACACACCCATACAATGCGCACCACCCCGTGATGTTTTTCTCACTCCTACTAGTGAATGTAATGTAACACACACCCATACAATGCGCCCCACCCCGTGATGTTTTTCTCACTCCTACTCGTGAATGTAATGTAAAACACACCCACACAATGCGCACCACCCCGTGATGTTTTTCTCACTCCTACTAGTGAATGTAATGTAACACACACCCCTACAATGCGCACCACCCCGTGATGTTTTTCTCACTCCTACTAGTGAATCTAATGTAACACACACCCATACAATGCGCACCACCCCGTGATGTTTTTCTCACTCCTACTAGTGAATGTAATGTAACACACACCCATACAATGCGCACCACCCCGTGATGTTTTCTCACTCCTACTAGTGAATGTAATGTAACACACACCCATACAATGCGCACCACCCCGTGATGATTTTCTCACTCCTACTAGTGAATCTAATGTAACAAACACCCATACAATGCGCACCACCCCGTGATGTTTTTCTCACTCCTACTAGTGAATCTAATGTAACACACACCCATACCATGCGCACCACCCCGTGATGTTTTTCTCACTCCTACTAGTGAATGTAATGTAACACACACCCATACAATGCGCACCACCCCGTGATGATTTTCTCACTCCTACTAATGAATCTAATGTAACAAACACCCATACAATGCGCACCACCCCGTGATGTTTTTCTCACTCCTACTAGTGAATGTAATGTAACACACACCCATACAATGCGCACCACCCCGTGATGTTTTTCTCACTCCTACTAGTGAATATTATGTAACACACACCCATACAATGCGCACCACCCCGTGATGTTTTTCTCACTCCTACTAGTGAATCTAATGTAACACACACCCATACAATGCGCACCACCCGTGATGTTTTTCTCACTCCTACCAGTGAATGTAATGTAACACACACCCATACAATGCGCACCACCCCGTGATGTTTTTCTCACTCCTACTAGTGAATGTAATGTAACACACACCCATACAATGCGCACCACCCCGTGATGTTTTTCTCACTCCTACTAATGAATCTAATGTAACACACACCCATACAATGCGCACCACCCCGTGATGTTTTTCTCACTCCTACTAGTGAATCTAATGTAACACACACCCATACAATGCGCACCACCCCGTGATGTTTTTTCTCACTCCTACTAGTGAATCTAATGTAACACACACCCATACAATGCGCACCACCCCGTGATGTTTTTCTCACTCCTACTGGTGAATGTAATGTACCACACAGCCATACAATGCGCACCACCCCGTGATGTTTTTCTCACTCCTACTGGTGAATCTAATGTAACACACACCCATACAATGCGCACCACCCCGTGATGTTTTTCTCACTCCTACTAGTGAATGTAAAGTAACACACACACATACAATGCGCACCACCCCGTGAAGTTTTTCTCACTCCTACTAGTGAATGTAAAGTAACACACCCCCATACAGTGCGCACCACCCGTGATGTTTTTCTCACTCCTACTAGTGAATGTAATGTAACACACACCCATACAATGCGCACCACCCCGTGATGATTTTCTCACTCCTACTAGTGAATCTAATGTAACAAACACCCATACAATGCGCACCACCCCGTGATGTTTTTCTCACTCCTACTAGTGAATGTAATGTAACACAGACCCATACAATGCGCACCACCCCGTGATGTTTTTCTCACTCCTACTAGTGAATGTAATGTAACACACACCCATACAATGCGCACCACCCCGTGATGATTTTCTCACTCCTACTAATGAATCTAATGTAACAAACACCCATACAATGCGCACCACCCCGTGATGTTTTTCTCACTCCTACTAGTGAATGTAATGTAACACACACCCATACAATGCGCACCACCCCGTGATGTTTTTCTCACTCCTACCAGTGAATGTTATGTAACACACACCCATACAATGCGCACCACCCCGTCATGTTTTTCTCACTCCTACTAATGAATCTAATGTAACACACACCCATACAATGCGCACCACCCCGTGATGTTTTTCTCACTCCTACTAGTGAATGTAATGTAACACACACCCATACAATGCGCACCACCCCGTGATGTTTTTCTCACTCCTACTAGTGAATGTAATGTAACACACACCCATACAATGCCTACCACCCCGTGATGTTTTTCTCACTCCTACTAGTGAATGTAATGTAACACACACCCATACAATGCGCACCACCCCGTGATGTTTTTCTCACTCCTACTAGTGAATGTAATGTAACACAGACCCATACAATGCGCACCACCCCGTGATGATTTTCTCACTCCTAGTAGTGAATCTAATGTAACAAACCCCCATACAATGCGCACCACCCCGTGATGTTTTTCTCACTCCTACTAGTGAATGTAATGTAACGCACACCCATACGATGCGAACCACCCCGAGATGTTTTTCTCACTCCTACTAGTGAATGTAATGTAACACACACCCATACAATGCGCACCACCCCGTGATGTTTTTCTCACTCCTACTAGTGAATCTAATGTAACACACACCCATACAATGCGCACCACCCCGTGATGTTTTTCTCACTCCTACTAGTGAATGTAATGTAACACACACCCATACAATGCGCACCACCCCGTGATATTTTTCTCCCTCCTACTAGTGAATGTAATGTAACACACACCCATACAATGCGCACCACCCCGTGATGTTTTTCTCACTCCTACTAGTGAATGTAATGTAACACACACCCATACAATGCACACCACCCCGTGATGTTTTTCTCACTCCTACTAATGAATCTAATGTAACACACACCCATACAATGCGCACCACCCCGTGATGTTTTTCTCACTCCTACTAGTGAATGTAATGTAAAACACACCCATACAATGCGCACCACCCCGTGATGATTTTCTCACTCCTACTAGTGAATCTAATGTAACACACCCGATACAATGTGCACCACCCCGTGATGTTTTTCTCACTCCTACTAGTGAATGTAATGTAACACACACCCATACAATGCGCACCACCCCGTGATGATTTTCTCACTCTTACTAATGAATCTAATGTAACAAACACCCATACAATGCGCACCACCCCGTGATGTTTTTCTCACTCCTACTAGTGAATGTAATGTAACACACACCCATACAATGCGCACCACCCCGTGATGTTTTTCTCACTCCTACTAGTGAATGTTATGTAACACACACCCATACAATGCGCACCACCCCGTGATGTTTTTCTCACTCCTACTAGTGAATCTAATGTAACACACACCCATACAATGCGCACCACCCCGTGATGTTTTTCTCACTCCTACTAGTGAATGTAATGTAACACACACCCATACAATGCGCACCACCCCGTGATGTTTCTCTCACTCCTACTAGTGAATGTAATGTAACACACACCCATACAATGCGCACCACCCCGTGATGTTTTTCTCACTCCTACTAATGAATCTAATGTAACACACACCCATACAATGCGCACCACCCCGTGATGTTTTTCTCACTCCTACTAGTGAATGTAATGTAACACACACCCATACAATGCGCACCACCCCGTGATGTTTTTCTCACTCCTACTAGTGAATGTAATGTAACACACACCCATACAATGTGCACCACCCCGTGATATTTTTCTCACTCCTACTAGTGAATGTAATGTAACACACACCCATACAATGCGCACCACCCCGTGATGTTTTTCTCACTCCTACTAGTGAATGTAATGTAACACACACCCATACAATGCGCACCACCCCGTGATGATTTTCTCACTCCTACTAGTGAATCTAATGTAACAAACCCCCATACAATGCGCACCACCCCGTGATGTTTTTTCTCACTCCTACTAGTGAATGTAATGTAACGCACACCCATACAATGCGCACCACCCCGTGATGTTTTTCTCACTCCTACCAGTGAATGTAATGTAACACACACCCATACAATGCGCACCACCCCGTGATGTTTTTCTCACTCCTACTAGTGAATGTAATGTAACACACACCCATACAATGTGCACCACCCCGTGATATTTTTCTCACTCCTACTAGTGAATGTAATGTAACACACACCAATACAATGCGCACCACCCCCGTGATGTTTTTCTCACTCCTACTAATGAATCTAATGTAACACACCCATACAATGCGCACCACCCCGTGATGTTTTTCTCACTCCTACTAGTGAATCTAATGTAACACACACCCATACAATGCGCACCACCCCGTGATGTTTTTCTCACTCCTACTAGTGAATCTAATGTAACACACACCCATACAATGCGCACCACCCCGTGATGTTTTTCTCACTCCTACTGGTGAATGTAATGTACCACACAGCCATACAATGCGCACCACCCCGTGATGTTTTTCTCACTCCTACTGGTGAATCTAATGTAACACACACCCATACAATGCGCACCACCCCGTGATGTTTTTCTCACTCCTACTAGTGAATGTAAAGTAACACACACCCATACAATGCGCACCACCCCGTGAAGTTTTTCTCACTCCTACTAGTGAATGTAAAGTAACACACACCCATACAATGCGCACCACCCCGTGATGTTTTTCTCACTCCTACTAGTGAATGTAATGTAACACACACCCATACAATGCGCACCACCCCGTGATGATTTTCTCACTCCTACTAGTGAATCTAATGTAACAAACACCCATACAATGCGCACCACCCCGTGATGTTTTTCTCACTCCTACTAGTGAATGTAATGTAACACAGAACCATACAATGCGCACCACCCCGTGATGTTTTTCTCACTCCTACTAGTGAATGTAATGTAACACACACCCATACAATGCGCACCACCCCGTGATGATTTTCTCACTCCTACTAATGAATCTAATGTAACAAACACCCATACAATGCGCACCACCCCGTGATGTTTTTCTCACTCCTACTAGTGAATCTAATGTACACACACCCATACAATGCGCACCACCCCGTGATGTTTTTCTCACTCCTACTAGTGAATGTAATGTAACACACACCCATACAATGCGCACACCCGGTGATATTTTTCTCACTCCTACTAGTGAATGTAATGTAACACACACCCATACAATGCGCACCACCCCGTGATGTTTTTCTCCACTCCTACTAGTGAATGTAATGTAACACACACCCATACAATGCACACCACCCCGTGATGTTTTTCTCACTCCTACTAATGAATCTAATGTAACACACACCCATACAATGCGCACCACCCCGGATGTTTTTCTCACTCCTACTAGTGAATGTAATGTAAAAACACACCCATACAATGCGCACCACCCCGTGATGATTTCTCACTCCTACTAGTGAATCTAATGTAACACACACCCATACAATGCGCATCGCCCCGTGATGTTTTTCTCACTCCTACTAGTGAATCTATTGTAACACACACCGATACAATGTGCACCACCCCGTGATGTTTTTCTCACTCCTACTAGTGAATGTAATGTAACACACACCCATACAATGCGCACCCACCCCGTGATGATTTTCTCACTCTTACTAATGAATCTAATGTAACAAACACCCATACAATGCGCACCACCCCGTGATGTTTTTCTCACTCCTACTAGTGAATGTAATGTAAACACACCCATACAATGCGCACCACCCCGTGATGTTTTTCTCACTCCTACTAGTGAATGTTATGTAACACACACCCATACAATGCGCACCACCCCGTGATGTTTTTCTCACTCCTACCTAGTGAATCTAATGTAACACACACCCATACAATGCGCACACCCCGTGATGTTTTTCTCACTCCTACTAATGAATCTAATGTAACACACACCCATACAATGCGCACCACCCCGTGATGTTTTTCTCACTCCTACTAGTGAATCTAATGTAACACATACCCATACAATGCGCACCACCCCGTGATGTTTTTCTCACTCCTACTAGTGAATCTAATGTAACACCCACCCATACAATGCGCACCACCCCGTGATGTTTTTCTCACTCCTACTAGTGAATGTAATGTAACACACACCCATACAATGCCGCACCACCCCGTGATGTTTCTCTCACTCCTACTAGTGAATGTAATGTAAACACACCCCATACAATGCGCACCACCCCGTGATGTTTTTCTCACTCCTACTAATGAATCTAATGTAACACACACCCATACAATGCGCACCACCCCGTGATGTTTTTCTCACTCCTACTAGTGAATGTAATGTATCACACACCCATACAATGCGCACCACCCCGTGATGTTTTTCTCACTCCTACTAGTGATTGTAATGTAACACACACCCATACAATGTGCACCACCCCGTGATATTTTTCTCACTCCTACTAGTGAATGTAATGTAACACACACCCATACAATGCGCACCACCCCGTGATGTTTTTCTCACTCCTACTAGTGAATGTAATGTAACACACACCCATACAATGCGCACCACCCCGTGATGATTTTCTCACTCCTACTAGTGAATCTAATGTAACAAACCCCCATACAATGCGCACCACCCCGTGATGTTTTTCTCACTCCTACTAGTGAATGTAATGTAACGCACACCCATACGATGCGAACCACCCCGTGATGTTTTTCTCACTCCTACTAGTGAATGTAATGTAACACACACCCATACAATGCGCACCACCCCGTGATGTTTTTCTCACTCCTACTAGTGAATGTAATGTAACACACACCCATACAATGCACACCACCCCGTGATGTTTTTCTCACTCCTACTAATGAATCTAATGTAACACACACCCATACAATGCGCACCACCCCGTGATGTTTTTCTCACTCCTACTAGTGAATGTAATGTAAAACACACCCATACAATGCGCACCACCCCGTGATGATTTTCTCACTCCTACTAGTGAATCTAATGTAACACACACCCATACAATGCGCATCACCCCGTGATGTTTTTCTCACTCCTACTAGTGAATCTAATGTAACACACACCGATACAATGCGCACCACCCCGTGATGTTTTTCTCACTCCTACTAGTGAATGTAATGTAACACACACCCATACAATGCACACCACCCCGTGATGTTTTTCTCACTCCTACTAGTGAATGTAATGTAACACACACCCATACAAAGCGCACCACCCCGTGATGTTTTTCTCACTCCTACTAGTGAATGTTATGTAACACACACCCATACAATGCGCACCACCCCGTGATGTTTTTCTCACTCCTACTAGTGAATCTAATGTAACACACACCCATACAATGCGAACCACCCTGTGATGTTTTTCTCACTCCTACTAGTGAATCTAATGTAACACACACCCATACAATGCGCACCACCCCGTGATGTTTTTCTCACTCCTACTAGTGAATCTAATGTAACACACACCCATACCATGCGCACCACCCCGTGATGATTTTCTCACTCCTACTAGTGAATCTAATGTAACAAACACCCATACAATGCGCACCACCCCGTGATGTTTTTCTCACTCCTACTAGTGAATGTAATGTAACACACACCCATACAATGCGCACCACCCCGTGATGTTTTTCTCACTCCTACTAGTGAATCTAATGTAACAAACACCAACACAATGCGCACCACCCCGTGATGTTTTTCTCACTCCTACTAGTGAAGGTAATGTAACACACACCCATACAATGCGCACCACCCCGTGATGTTTTTCTCACTCCTACTAGTGAATCTAATGTAACACACACCCATACAATGCGCACCACCCCGTGATGTTTTTCTCACTCCTACTAGTGAATCTAATGTAACACACACCCATACAATGCGCACCACCCCGTGATGATTTTCTCACTCCTACTAGTGAATCTAATGTAACAAACACCCATACAATGCGCACCACCCCGTGATTTTTTTATCACTCCTACTAGTGAATGTAATGTAACACACACCCATACAATGCGCTCCACCCCGTGATGTTTTTCTCACTCCTACTAGTGAATCTAATGTAACAAACACCCATACAATGCGCACCACCCCGTGATGTTTTTCTCACTCCTACTAGAGAATGTAATGTAACAAACACCCATACAATGCGCACCACCCCGTGATGTTTTTCTCACTCCTACTAGTGAATGTAATGTAACACACACCCATACAATGCGCACCACCCCGTGATGATTTTCTCACTCCTACTAGTGAATCTAATGTAACACACACCCATACAATGCGCACCACCACGTGATGTTTTTCTCACTCCTACTAGTGAATGTAATGTAACACACACCCATACAATGCGCACCACCCCGTGATGTTTTTCTCACTCCTACTACTGAATGTAATGTAACACACACCCATACAATGCGCACCACCCCGTGATGTTTTTCTCAGTCCTACTAGTGAATGTTATGTAACACATACCCATACAATGCGCACCACCCCGTGATGTTTTTCTCACTCCTACTAGTGAATGTAATGTAAAACACACCCATACAATGCGCACCACCCCGTGATGTTTTTCTCACTCCTACTAGTGAATGTAATGTAACACACACCCATACAATGCGCACCACCCCGTGATGTTTTTCTCACTCCTACTAGTGAATGTAATGTAACACACACCCATACAATGCGCACCACCCCGTGATGTTTTTCTCACTCCTACTAGTGAATGTTATGTAACACACACCCATACAATGCGCACCACCCCGTGATGTTTTTCTCACTCCTACTAGTGAATCTAATGTAACACACACCCATACAATGTGAACCACGCTGTGATGTTTTTCTCACTCCTACTAGTGAATCTAATGTAACACACACCCATACAATGCGCACCACCCCGTGATGTTTTTCTCACTCCTACTAGTGAATCTAATGTAACACACACCCATACCATGCGCACCACCCCGTGATGATTTTCTCACTCCTACTAGTGAATCTAATGTAACAAACACCCATACAATGCGCACCACCCCGTGATGTTTTTCTCACTCCTACTAGTGAATGTAATGTAACACACACCCGTACAATGCGCACCACCCCGTGATGTTTTTCTCACTCCTAATAGTGAATCTAATGTAACACACACCCATACAATGCGCACCACCCCGTGATGTTTTTCTCACTCCTACTAGTGAATGTAATGTAACACACACCCATACAATGCGCACCACCACGTGATGTTTTTCTCACTCCTACTAGTGAATGTAATGTAACACACACCCATACAATGCGCACCACCCCGTGATGTTTTTCTCACTCCTACTAATGAATCAAATGTAACACACACCCATACAATGCGCACCACCCCGTGATGTTTTTCTCACTCCTTCTAGGGAATGTAATGTAAAACACACCCATACAATGCGCACCACCCCGTGATGTTTTTCTCACTCCTACTAGTGAATCTAATGTAACACACACCCATACAATGTGCACCACCCAGTGATGTTTTTCTCACTCCTACTAGTGAATGTAATGTAACACACACCCATACAATGCGCACCACCCCGTGATGTTTTTCTCACTCCTACTAGTGAATGTAATGTAACACACACCCATACAATGCGCACCACGCCGTGATGTATTTCTCACTCCTACTAATGAATCTAATGTAACACACACCCATACAATGCGGACCACCCCGTGATGTTTTTCTCACTCCTACTAGTGAATGTAATGTAACACACACCCATACAATGCGCACCACCCCGTGATGTTTTTCTCACTCCTACTAGTGAATGTAATGTAACACACACCCACACAATGCGCACCACCCGGTGATGTTTTTCTCACTATTAGTGAATGTAATGTAACACAAACCCATACAATGCACACCACCCCGTGATGTTTTTCTCACTCCTACTAGTGAAAGTAATGTAACACACACCCATACAATGCGCACCACCCCGTGATGTTTTTCTCACTCCTACTAGTGAATGTAATGTAACACACACCCATACAATGCGCACCACCCCGTGATGTTTTTCTCACTCCTACTAGTGAATCTAATGTAACACACACCCATACCATGCGCACCACCCCGTGATGATTTTCTCACTCCTACTAGTGAATCTAATGTAACAAACACTCATACAATGCGCACCACCCCGTGATGTTTTTCTCACTCCTACTAGTGAATCTAATGTAACACACACCCATACCATGCGCACCACCCCGTGATGATTTTCTCACTCCTACTAGTGAATCTAATGTAACAAACACTCATACAATGCGCACCACCCCGTGATGTTTTTCTCACTCCTACTAGTGAATCTAATGTAACACACACCCATACCATGCGCACCACCACGTGATGTTTTTCTCACTCCTACTAGTGAATCTAATGTAACACACACCCATACAATGCGCACCACCCCGTGATGTTTTTCTCACTCCTACTAGTGAATCTAATGTAACACACACCCATACAATGCGCACCACCCCTTGATGTTTTTCTCACTCCTACTAGGGAATCTAATGTAACACACACCCATACAATGCGCACCACCCCGTGATGATTTTCTCACTCCTACTAGTGAATCTAATGTAACAAACACCCATACAATGCGCACCACCCCGTGATGTTTTTCTCACTCCTACTAGTGAATGTAATGTAACACACACCCATACAATGCGCACCACCCCGTGATGTTTTTCTCACTCCTACTAGTGAATCTAATGTAACAAACACCCATACAATGCGCACCACCCCGTGATGTTTTCTCACTCCTACTAGTGAATGTAATGTAACACACACCCATACAATGCGCACCACCCCGTGATGTTTTTCTCACTCCTACTATTGAATGTAATGTAACACACACCCATACAATGCGCACCACCCCGTGATGTTTTTCTCACTCCTACTAGTGAATGTAATGTAACACACACCCATACAATGCGCACCACCCCGTGATGTTTTTCTCACTCCTACCAGTGAATCTAATGTAACAAACACCCATACAATGCGCACCACCCCGTGATGTTTTTCTCACTCCTACTAGTGAATCTAATGTAACACACACCCATACAATGCGCACCGCCCCGTGATGTTTTTCTCACTCCTACTAGTGAATGTAATGTAACACACACCCATACAATGCGCACCGCCCCGTGATGTTTTTCTCACTCCTACTAGTGAATGTAATGTAACACACACCCATACAATGCGCACCACCCCGTGATGATTTTCTCACTCCTACTAGTGAATCTAATGTAACACACACCCATACAATGCGCACCACCCCGTGATGTTTTTCTCACTCCTACTAGTGAATGTAATGTAACACACACCCATACAATGCGCACCACCCCGTGATGTTTTTCTCACTCCTACTAGTGAATGTAATGGAACACACACCCATAAAATGCGCACAACCCCGTGATGATTTTCTCACTCCTACTAGGGAATCTAATGTAACAAACACCCATACAATGCGCACATCCCCGTGATGTTTTTCTCACTCCTACTAGTGAATGTAATGTAACACACACCCATACAATGCGCACCACCCCGTGATGATTTTCTCACTCCTACTAGTGAATCTAATGTAACAAACACCCATACAATGCGCACCACCCCGTGATGTTTTTCTCACTCCTACTAGTGAATGTAATGTAACACAGACCCATACAATGCGCACCACCCCGTGATGTTTTTCTCACTCCTACTAGTGAATGTAATGTAACACACACCCATACAATGCGCACCACCCCGTGATGATTTTCTCACTCCTACTAATGAATCTAATGTAACAAACACAGATACAATGCGCACCACCCCGTGATGTTTTTCTCACTCCTACTAGTGAATGTAATGTAACACACACCCATACAATGCGCACCACCCCGTGATGTTTTTCTCACTCCTACTAGTGAATGTTATGTAACACACACCCATACAATGCGCACCACCCCGTGATGTTTTTCTCACTCCTACTAGTGAATCTAATGTAACACACACCCATACAATGCGCACCACCCCGTGATGTTTTTCTCACTCCTACTAGTGAATGTAATGTAACACACACCCATACAATGCGCACCACCCCGTGATGTTTTTCTCACTCCTACTAGTGAATGTAATGTAACACACACCCATACAATGCGCACCACCCCGTGATGTTTTTCTCACTCCTACTAATGAATCTAATGTAACACACACCCATACAATGCGCACCACCCCGTGATGTTTTTCTCACTCCTACTAGAGAATGTAATGTAACACACACCCATACAATGCGCACCACCCCGTGATGTTTTTCTCACTCCTACTAGTGAATCTAATGTAACACACACCCATACAATGCGCACCACCCCGTGATGTTTTTCTCACTCCTACTAGTGAATGTAATGTAACACACACCCATACAATGCGCACCACCCCGTGATGTTTTTCTCACTCCTACTAGTGAATGTAATGTAACACACACCCATACAATGCGCACCACCCCGTGATGTTTTTCTCACTCCTACTAATGAATCTAATGTAACACACACCCATACAATGCGCACCACCCCGTGATGTTTTTCTCACTCCTACTAGTGAATGTAATGTAACACACACCCATACAATGCGCACCACCCCGTGATGTTTTTCTCACTCCTACTAGTGAATGTAATGTAACACACACCCATACAATGCGCACCACCCCGTGATATTTTTCTCACTCCTACTAGTGAATGTAATGTAACACACACCCATACAATGCGCACCACCCGGTGATGTTTTTCTCACTCCTACTAGTGAATGTAATGTAACACACACCCATACAATGCGCACCACCCCGTGATGATTTTCTCACTCCTACTAGTGAATCTAATGTAACAAACCCCCATACAATGCGCACCACCCCGTGATGTTTTTCTCACTCCTACTAGTGAATGTAATGTAACGCACACCCATACGATGCGAACCACCCCGTGATGTTTTTCTCACTCCTACTAGTGAATGTAATGTACCACACACCCATACAATGCGCACCACCCCGTGATGTTTTTCTCACTCCTACTGGTGAATGTAATGTACCACACAGCCATACAATGCGCACCACCCCGTGATGTTTTTCTCACTCCTACTGGTGAATCTAATGTAACACACAACCATACAATGCGCACCACCCCGTGAAGGTTTTCTCACTCCTGCTAGTGAATGTAAAGTAACACACACCCATACAATGCGCACCACCCCGTGATGTTTTTCTCACTCCTGCTAGTGAATGTAATGTAACACACACCCACACAATGCGCACCACCCCGTGATGTTTTTCTCACTCCTACTAATGAATGTAATGTAACACACACCCCTACAATGCGCACCACCCCGTGATGTTTTTCTCACTCCTACTAGTGAATGTAATGTAACACACACCCATACAATGCGCACCACCCCGTGATGATTTTCTCACTCCTACTAGTGAATCTAATGTAACAAACACCCATACAATGCGCACCACCCTGTGATGTTTTTCTCACTCCTACTAGTGAATGTAATGTAACACAGACCCATGCAATGCGCACCACCCCGTGATGTTTTTCTCACTCCTACTAGTGAATGTAATGTAACACAGACCCATACAATGCGCACCACCCCGTGATGATTTTCTCACTCCTACTAATGAATGTAATGTAACACACACCCATACAATGCGCACCACCCCGTGATGATTTTCTCACTCCTACTAGTGAATCTAATGTAACAAACACCCATACAATGCGCACCACCCCGTGATGTTTTTCTCACTCCTACTAGTGAATGTAATGTAACACACACCCATACAATGCGCACCACCCCGTGATGTTTTTCTCACTCCTACTAGTGAATGTTATGTAACACACACCCATACAATGCGCACCACCCCGTGATGTTTTTCTCACTCCTACTAGTGAATCTAATGTAACACACACCCATACAATGCGCACCACCCCGTGATGTTTTTCTCACTCCTACTAGTGAATGTAATGTAACACACACCCATACAATGCGCACCACCCCGTGATGTTTTTCTCACTCCTACTAGTGAATGTAATGTAACACACACCCATACAATGCGCACCACCCCGTGATGTTTTTCTCACTCCTACTAGTGAATCTAATGTAACACACACCCATACAATGCGCACCACCCCGTGATGTTTTTCTCACTCCTACTGGTGAATCTAATGTAACACACACCCATACAATGCGCACCACCCCGTGATGTTTTTCTCACTCCTACTGGTGAATGTAATGTACAACACAGCCATACAATGCGCACCACCCCGTGATGTTTTTCTCACTCCTTCTGGTGAATCTAATGTAACACACACCCATACAATGCGCACCACCCCGTGATGTTTTTCTCACTCCTACTAGTGAATGTAAAGTAACACACACCCATACAATGCGCACCACCCCGTGAAGTTTTTCTCACTCCTACTAGTGAATGTAAAGTAACACACACCCATACAATGCGCACCACGCCGTGATGTTTTTCTCACTCCTACTAGTGAATGTAATGTAACACACACCCATACAATGCGCACCACCCCGTGATGTTTTTCTCACTCCTACTAGTGAATCTAATGTAACAAACACCCATACAATGCGCACCACCCCGTGATGTTTTTCTCACTCCTACTAGTGAATCTAATGTAACACACACCCATACCATGCGCACCACCCCGTGATGTTTTTCTCACTCCTACTGGTGAATCTAATGTAACACACACCCATACAATGCGCACCACCCCGTGATGTTTTTCTCACTCCTACTAGTGAATGTAAAGTAACACACACCCATACAATGCGCACCACCCCGTGAAGTTTTTCTCACTCCTACTAGTGAATGTAAAGTAACACACACCCATACAATGCGCACCACCCCGTGATGTTTTTCTCACTCCTACTAGTGAATGTAATGTAACACACACCCATACAATGCGCACCACCCCGTGATGTTTTTCTCACTCCTACTAGTGAATCTAATGTAACAAACACCCATACAATGCGCACCACCCCGTGATGTTTTTCTCACTCCTACTAGTGAATCTAATGTAACACACACCCATACAATGCGCACCACCCCGTGATGTTTTTCTCACTCCTACTAGTGAATCTAATGTAACACACACCCATACAATGCGCACCACCCCGTGATGTTTTTCTCACTCCTACTAGTGAATCTAATGTAACACACACCCATACAATGCGCACCACCCCGTGATGTTTTTCTCACTCCTACTAGTGAATCTAATGTAACACACACCCATACAATGCGCACCACCCCGTGATGATTTTCTCACTCCTACTAGTGAATCTAATGTAACAAACCCCCATACAATTCGCACCACCCCGTGATGTTTTTCTCATTCCTACTAGTGAATGTAATGTAACACACACCCATACAATGCGCACCACCCCGTGATGTTTTTCTCACTCCTACTAGTGAATCTAATGTAACAAACACCCATACAATGCGCACCACCCCGTGATGTTTTCTCACTCCTACTAGTGAATGTAATGTAACACACACCCATACAATGCGCACCACCCCGTGATGTTTTTCTCACTCCTACTATTGAATGTAATGTAACACACACCCATACAATGCGCACCACCCCGTGATGTTTTTCTCACTCCTACTAGTGAATGTAATGTAACACACACCCATACAATGAGCACCACCCCGTGATGTTTTTCTCACTCCTACCAGTGAATCTAATGTAACAAACACCCATACAATGCGCACCACCCCGTGATGTTTTTCTCACTCCTACTAGTGAATCTAATGTAACACACACCCATACAATGCGCACCACCCCGTGATGTTTTTCTCACTCCTACTAGTGAATGTAATGTAACACACACCCATACAATGCGCACCGCCCCGTGATGTTTTTCTCACTCCTACTAGTGAATGTAATGTAACACACACCCATACAATGCGCACCACCCCGTGATGATTTTCTCACTCCTACTAGTGAATCTAATGTAACACACACCCATACAATGCGCACCACCCCGTGATGTTTTTCTCACTCCTACTAGTGAATGTAATGTAACACACACCCATACAATGCGCACCACCCCGTGATGTTTTTCTCACTCCTACTAGTGAATGTAATGGAACACACACCCATAAAATGCGCACAACCCCGTGATGATTTTCTCACTCCTACTAGGGAATCTAATGTAACAAACACCCATACAATGCGCACCACCCCGTGATGTTTTTCTCACTCCTACTAGTGAATGTAATGTAACACACACCCATACAATGCGCACCACCCCGTGATGATTTTCTCACTCCTACTAATGAATCTAATGTAACAAACACCCATACAATGCGCACCACCCCGTGATGTTTTTCTCACTCCTACTAGTGAATGTAATGTAACACAGACCCATACAATGCGCACCACCCCGTGATGTTTTTCTCACTCCTACTAGTGAATGTAATGTAACACACACCCATACAATGCGCACCACCCCGTGATGATTTTCTCACTCCTACTAATGAATCTAATGTAACAAACACCCATACAATGCGCACCACCCCGTGATGTTTTTCTCACTCCTACTAGTGAATGTAATGTAACACACACCCATACAATGCGCACCACCCCGTGATGTTTTTCTCACTCCTACTAGTGAATGTTATGTAACACATACCCATACAATGCGCACCACCCCGTGATGTTTTTCTCACTCCTACTAGTGAATCTAATGTAACACACACCCATACAATGCGCACCACCCCGTGATGTTTTTCTCACTCCTACTAGTGAATGTAATGTAACACACACCCATACAATGCGCACCACCCCGTGATGATTTTCTCACTCCTACTAATGAATCTAATGTAACAATCACCCATACAATGCGCACCACCCCGTGATGTTTTTCTCACTCCTACTAGTGAATGTAATGTAACACACACCCATACAATGCGCACCACCCCGTGATGATTTTCTCACTCCTACTAATGAATCTAATGTAACAAACACCCATACAATGCGCACCACCCCGTGATGTTTTTCTCACTCCTACTAGTGAATGTAATGTAACACAGATCCATACAATGCGCACCACCCCGTGATGTTTTTCTCACTCCTACTAGTGAATGTAATGTAACACACACCCATACAATGCGCACCACCCCGTGATGATTTTCTCACTCCTACTAATGAATCTAATGTAACAAACACCCATACAATGCGCACCACCCCGTGATGTTTTTCTCACTCCTACTAGTGAATGTAATGTAACACACACCCATACAATGCGCACCACCCCGTGATGTTTTTCTCACTCCTACTAGTGAATGTTATGTAACACACACCCATACAATGCGCACCACCCCGTGATGTTTTTCTCACTCCTACAAGTGAATCTAATGTAACACACACCCATACAATGCGCACCACCCCGTGATGTTTTTCTCACTCCTACTAGTGAATGTAATGTAACACACACCCATACAATGCGCACCACCCCGTGATGTTTTTCTCACTCCTACTAGTGAATCTAATGTAACACACACCCATACAATGCGCACCACCCCGTGATGTTTTTCTCACTCCTACTAATGAATCTAATGTAACACACACCCATACAATGCGCACCACCCCGTGATGTTTTTCTCACTCCTACTAGAGAATGTAATGTAACACACACCCATACAATGCGCACCACCCCGTGATGTTTTTCTCACTCCTACTAGTGAATCTAATGTAACACACACCCATACAATGCGCTCCACCCCGTGATGTTTTTCTCACTCCTACTAGTGAATGTAATGTAACACACACCCATACAATGCGCACCACCCCGTGATGTTTTTCTCACTCCTACTAGTGAATGTAATCTAACACACACCCATACAATGCGCACCACCCCGTGATGTTTTTCTCACTCCTACTAATGAATCTAATGTAACACACACCCATACAATGCGCACCACCCCGTGATGTTTTTCTCACTCCTACTAGTGAATGTAATGTAACACACACCCATACAATGCGCACCACCCCGTGATGTTTTTCTCACTCCTACTAGTGAATGTAATGTAACACACACCCATACAATGCGCACCACCCCGTGATATTTTTCTCACTCCTACTAGTGAATGTAATGTAACACACACCCATACAATGCGCACCACCCCGTGATGTTTTTCTCACTCCTACTAGTGAATGTAATGTAACACACACCCATACAATGCGCACCACCCCGTGATGATTTTCTCACTCCTACTAGTGAATCTAATGTAACAAACCCCCATACAATGCGCACCACCCCGTGATGTTTTTCTCACTCCTACTAGTGAATGTAATGTATCGCACACCCATACGATTCGAACCACCCCGTGATGTTTTTCTCACTCCTACTAGTGAATGTAATGTACCACACACCCATACAATGCGCACCACCCCGTGATGTTTTTCTCACTCCTACTGGTGAATGTAATATACCACACAGCCATACAATGCGCACCACCCCGTGATGTTTTTCTCACTCCTACTGGTGAATCTAATGTAACACACACCCATACAATGCGCACCACCCCGTGATGTTTTTCTCACTCCTACTAGTGAATGTAAAGTAACACACACCCATACAATGCGCACCACCCCGTGAAGTTTTTCTCACTCCTACTAGTGAATGTAAAGTAACACACACCCATACAATGCGCACCACCCCGTGATGTTTTTCTCACTCCTACTAGTGAATGTAATGTAACACACACCCATACAATGCGCCCCACCCCGTGATGTTTTTCTCACTCCTACTAGTGAATGTAATGTAAAACACACCCACACAATGCGCACCACCCCGTGATGTTTTTCTCACTCCTACTAGTGAATGTAATGTAACACACACCCCTACAATGCGCACCACCCCGTGATGTTTTTCTCACTCCTACTAGTGAATCTAATGTAACACACACCCATACAATGCGCACCACCCCGTGATGTTTTTCTCACTCCTACTAGTGAATGTAATGTAACACACACCCATACAATGCGCACCACCCCGTGATGTTTTTCTCACTCCTACTAGTGAATGTAATGTAACACACACCCATACAATGCGCACCACCCCGTGATGATTTTCTCACTCCTACTAGTGAATCTAATGTAACAAACACCCATACAATGCGCACCACCCCGTGATGTTTTTCTCACTCCTACTAGTGAATCTAATGTAACACACACCCATACCATGCGCACCACCCCGTGATGTTTTTCTCACTCCTACTAGTGAATGTAATGTAACACACACCCATACAATGCGCACCACCCCGTGATGATTTTCTCACTCCTACTAATGAATCTAATGTAACAAACACCCATACAATGCGCACCACCCCGTGATGTTTTTCTCACTCCTACTAGTGAATGTAATGTAACACAGATCCATACAATGCGCACCACCCCGTGATGTTTTTCTCACTCCTACTAGTGAATGTAATGTAACACACACCCATACAATGCGCACCACCCCGTGATGATTTTCTCACTCCTACTAATGAATCTAATGTAACAAACACCCATACAATGCGCACCACCCCGTGATGTTTTTCTCACTCCTACTAGTGAATGTAATGTAACACACACCCATACAATGCGCACCACCCCGTGATGTTTTTCTCACTCCTACTAGTGAATGTTATGTAACACACACCCATACAATGCGCACCACCCCGTGATGTTTTTCTCACTCCTACAAGTGAATCTAATGTAACACACACCCATACAATGCGCACCACCCCGTGATGTTTTTCTCACTCCTACTAGTGAATGTAATGTAACACACACCCATACAATGCGCACCACCCCGTGATGTTTTTCTCACTCCTACTAGTGAATGTAATGTAACACACACCCATACAATGCGCACCACCCCGTGATGTTTTTCTCACTCCTACTAATGAATCTAATGTAACACACACCCATACAATGCGCACCACCCTGTGATGTTTTTCTCACTCCTACTAGAGAATGTAATGTAACACACACCCATACAATGCGCACCACCCCGTGATGTTTTTCTCACTCCTACTAGTGAATCTAATGTAACACACACCCATACAATGCGCTCCACCCCGTGATGTTTTTCTCACTCCTACTAGTGAATGTAATGTAACACACACCCATACAATGCGCACCACCCCGTGATGTTTTTCTCACTCCTACTAGTGAATGTAATCTAACACACACCCATACAATGCGCACCACCCCGTGATGTTTTTCTCACTCCTACTAATGAATCTAATGTAACACACACCCATACAATGCGCACCACCCCGTGATGTTTTTCTCACTCCTACTAGTGAATGTAATGTAACACACACCCATACAATGCGCACCACCCCGTGATGTTTTTCTCACTCCTACTAGTGAATGTAATGTAACACACACCCATACAATGCGCACCACCCCGTGATATTTTTCTCACTCCTACTAGTGAATGTAATGTAACACACACCCATACAATGCGCACCACCCCGTGATGTTTTTCTCACTCCTACTAGTGAATGTAATGTAACACACACCCATACAATGCGCACCACCCCGTGATGATTTTCTCACTCCTACTAGTGAATCTAATGTAACAAACCCCCATACAATGCGCACCACCCCGTGATGTTTTTCTCACTCCTACTAGTGAATGTAATGTATCGCACACCCATACGATTCGAACCACCCCGTGATGTTTTTCTCACTCCTACTAGTGAATGTAATGTACCACACACCCATACAATGCGCACCACCCCGTGATGTTTTTCTCACTCCTACTGGTGAATGTAATGTACCACACAGCCATACAATGCGCACCACCCCGTGATGTTTTTCTCACTCCTACTGGTGAATCTAATGTAACACACACCCATACTATGCGCACCACCCCGTGATGTTTTTCTCACTCCTACTAGTGAATGTAAAGTAACACACACCCATACAATGCGCACCACCCCGTGAAGTTTTTCTCACTCCTACTAGTGAATGTAAAGTAACACACACCCATACAATGCGCACCACCCCGTGATGTTTTTCTCACTCCTACTAGTGAATGTAATGTAACACACACCCATACAATGCGCCCCACCCCGTGATGTTTTTCTCACTCCTACTAGTGAATGTAATGTAAAACACACCCACACAATGCGCACCACCCCGTGATGTTTTTCTCACTCCTACTAGTGAATGTAATGTAACACACACCCCTACAATGCGCACCACCCCGTGATGTTTTTCTCACTCCTACTAGTGAATCTAATGTAACACACACCCATACAATGCGCACCACCCCGTGATGTTTTTCTCACTCCTACTAGTGAATGTAATGTAACACACACCCATACAATGCGCACCACCCCGTGATGTTTTTCTCACTCCTACTAGTGAATGTAATGTAACACACACCCATACAATGCGCACCACCCCGTGATGATTTTCTCACTCCTACTAGTGAATCTAATGTAACAAACACCCATACAATGCGCACCACCCCGTGATGTTTTTCTCACTCCTACTAGTGAATCTAATGTAACACACACCCATACCATGCGCACCACCCCGTGATGTTTTTCTCACTCCTACTGGTGAATGTAATGTACCACACAGCCATACAATGCGCACCACCCCGTGATGTTTTTCTCACTCCTACTGGTGAATCTAATGTAACACACACCCATACAATGCGCACCACCCCGTGATGTTTTTCTCACTCCTACTAGTGAATGTAAAGTAACACACACACATACAATGCGCACCACCCCGTGAAGTTTTTCTCACTCCTACTAGTGAATGTAAAGTAACACACACCCATACAATGCGCACCACCCCGTGATGTTTTTCTCACTCCTACTAGTGAATGTACTGTAACACACACCCATACAATGCGCACCACCCCGTGATGATTTTCTCACTCCTACTAGTGAATCTAATGTAACAAACACCCATACAATGCGCACCACCCCGTGATGTTTTTCTCACTCCTACTAGTGAATGTAATGTAACACAGACCCATACAATGCGCACCACCCCGTGATGTTTTTCTCACTCCTACTAGTGAATGTAATGTAACACACACCCATACAATGCGCACCACCCCGTGATGATTTTCTCACTCCTACTAATGAATCTAATGTAACAAACACCCATACAATGCGCACCACCCCGTGATGTTTTTCTCACTCCTACTAGTGAATGTAATGTAACACACACCCATACAATGCGCACCACCCCGTGACGTTTTTCTCACTCCTACCAGTGAATGTTATGTAACACACACCCATACAATGCGCACCACCCCGTGATGTTTTTCTCACTCCTACTAATGAATCTAATGTAACACACACCCATACAATGCGCACCACCCCGTGATGTTTTTCTCACTCCTACTAGTGAATGTAATGTAACACACACCCATACAATGCGCACCACCCCGTGATGTTTTTCTCACTCCTACTAGTGAATGTAATGTAACACACACCCATACAATGCCTACCACCCCGTGATGTTTTTCTCACTCCTACTAGTGAATGTAATGTAACACACACCCATACAATGCGCACCACCCCGTGATGTTTTTCTCACTCCTACTAGTGAATGTAATGTAACACAGACCCATACAATGCGCACCACCCCGTGATGATTTTCTCACTCCTACTAGTGAATCTAATGTAACAAACCCCCATACAATGCGCACCACCCCGTGATGTTTTTCTCACTCCTACTAGTGAATGTAATGTAACGCACACCCATACGATGCGAACCACCCCGAGATGTTTTTCTCACTCCTACTAGTGAATGTAATGTAACACACACCCATACAATGCGCACCACCCCGTGATGTTTTTCTCACTCCTACTAGTGAATCTAATGTAACACACACCCATACAATGCGCACCACCCCGTGATGTTTTTCTCACTCCTACTAGTGAATGTAATGTAACACACACCCATACAATGCGCACCACCCCGTGATATTTTTCTCCCTCCTACTAGTGAATGTAATGTAACACACATCCATACAATGCGCACCACCCCGTGATGTTTTTCTCACTCCTACTAGTGAATGTAATGTAACACACACCCATACAATGCACACCACCCCGTGATGTTTTTCTCACTCCTACTAATGAATCTAATGTAACACACACCCATACAATGCGCACCACCCCGTGATGTTTTTCTCACTCCTACTAGTGAATGTAATGTAAAACACACCCATACAATGCGCACCACCCCGTGATGATTTTCTCACTCCTACTAGTGAATCTAATGTAACACACACCGATACAATGTGCACCACCCCGTGATGTTTTTCTCACTCCTACTAGTGAATGTAATGTAACACACACCCATACAATGCGCACCACCCCGTGATGATTTTCTCACTCTTACTAATGAATCTAATGTAACAAACACCCATACAATGCGCACCACCCCGTGATGTTTTTCTCACTCCTACTAGTGAATGTAATGTAACACACACCCATACAATGCGCACCACCCCGTGATGTTTTTCTCACTCCTACTAGTGAATGTTATGTAACACACACCCATACAATGCGCACCACCCCGTGATGTTTTTCTCACTCCTACTAGTGAATCTAATGTAACACACACCCATACAATGCGCACCACCCCGTGATGTTTTTCTCACTCCTACTAGTGAATGTAATGTAACACACACCCATACAATGCGCACCACCCGTGATGTTTCTCTCACTCCTACTAGTGAATGTAATGTAACACACACCCATACAATGCGCACCACCCCGTGATGTTTTTCTCACTCCTACTAATGAATCTAATGTAACACACACCCATACAATGCGCACCACCCCGTGATGTTTTTCTCACTCCTACTAGTGAATGTAATGTAACACACACCCATACAATGCGCACCACCCCGTGATGTTTTTCTCACTCCTACTAGTGAATGTAATGTAACACACACCCATACAATGTGCACCACCCCGTGATATTTTTCTCACTCCTACTAGTGAATGTAATGTAAAAAACACCCATACAATGCGCACCACCCCGTGATGTTTTTCTCACTCCTACTAGTGAATGTAATGTAACACACACCCATACAATGCGCACCACCCCGTGATGATTTTCTCACTCCTACTAGTGAATCTAATGTAACAAACCCCCATACAATGCGCACCACCCCGTGATGTTTTTCTCACTCCTACTAGTGAATGTAATGTAACGCACACAAATACAATGCGCACCACCCCGTGATGTTTTTCTCACTCCTACTAGTGAATGTAATGTAACACACACCCATACAATGCGCACCACCCCGTGATGTTTTTCTCACTCCTACTAGTGAATGTAATGTAACACACACCCATACAATGTGCACCACCCCGTGATATTTTTCTCACTCCTACTAGTGAATGTAATGTAACACACACCAATACAATGCGCACCACCCCGTGATGTTTTTCTCACTCCTACTAATGAATCTAATGTAACACACACCCATACAATGCGCACCACCCCGTGATGTTTTTCTCACTCCTACTAGTGAATCTAATGTAACACACACCCATACAATGCGCACCACCCCGTGATGTTTTTCTCACTCCTACTAGTGAATCTAATGTAACACACACCCATACAATGCGCACCACCCCGTGATGTTTTTCTCACTCCTACTGGTGAATGTAATGTACCACACAGCCATACAATGCGCACCACCCCGTGATGTTTTTCTCACTCCTACTGGTGAATCTAATGTAACACACACCCATACAATGCGCACCACCCCGTGATGTTTTTCTCACTCCTACTAGTGAATGTAAAGTAACACACACCCATACAATGCGCACCACCCCGTGAAGTTTTTCTCACTCCTACTAGTGAATGTAAAGTAACACACACCCATACAATGCGCACCACCCCGTGATGTTTTTCTCACTCCTACTAGTGAATGTAATGTAACACACACCCATACAATGCGCACCACCCCGTGATGATTTTCTCACTCCTACTAGTGAATCTAATGTAACAAACACCCATACAATGCGCACCACCCCGTGATGTTTTTCTCACTCCTACTAGTGAATGTAATGTAACACAGAACCATACAATGCGCACCACCCCGTGATGTTTTTCTCACTCCTACTAGTGAATGTAATGTAACACACACCCATACAATGCGCACCACCCCGTGATGATTTTCTCACTCCTACTAATGAATCTAATGTAACAAACACCCATACAATGCGCACCACCCCGTGATGTTTTTCTCACTCCTACTAGTGAATGTAATGTAACACACACCCATACAATGCGCACCACCCCGTGATGTTTTTCTCACTCCTACCAGTGAATGTTATGTAACACACACCCATACAATGCGCACCACCCCGTGATGTTTTTCTCACTCCTACTAATGAATCTAATGTAACACACACCCATACAATGCGCACCACCCCGTGATGTTTTTCTCACTCCTACTAGTGAATGTAATGTAACACACACCCATACAATGCGCACCACCCCGTGATGTTTTTCTCACTCCTACTAGTGAATGTAATGTAACACACACCCATACAATGCCTACCACCCCGTGATGTTTTTCTCACTCCTACTAGTGAATGTAATGTAACACACACCCATACAATGCGCACCACCCCGTGATGTTTTTCTCACTCCTACTAGTGAATGTAATGTAACACAGACCCATACAATGCGCACCACCCCGTGATGATTTTCTCACTCCTACTAGTGAATCTAATGTAACAAACCCCCATACAATGCGCACCACCCCGTGATGTTTTTCTCACTCCTACTAGTGAATGTAATGTAACGCACACCCATACGATGCGAACCACCCCGAGATGTTTTTCTCACTCCTACTAGTGAATGTAATGTAACACACACCCATACAATGCGCACCACCCCGTGATGTTTTTCTCACTCCTACTAGTGAATCTAATGTAACACACACCCATACAATGCGCACCACCCCGTGATGTTTTTCTCACTCCTACTAGTGAATGTAATGTAACACACACCCATACAATGCGCACCACCCGGTGATATTTTTCTCACTCCTACTAGTGAATGTAATGTAACACACACCCATACAATGCGCACCACCCCGTGATGTTTTTCTCACTCCTACTAGTGAATGTAATGTAACACACACCCATACAATGCACACCACCCCGTGATGTTTTTCTCACTCCTACTAATGAATCTAATGTAACACACACCCATACAATGCGCACCACCCCGTGATGTTTTTCTCACTCCTACTAGTGAATGTAATGTAAAACACACCCATACAATGCGCACCACCCCGTGATGATTTTCTCACTCCTACTAGTGAATCTAATGTAACACACACCCATACAATGCGCATCACCCCGTGATGTTTTTCTCACTCCTACTAGTGAATCTAATGTAACACACACCGATACAATGTGCACCACCCCGTGATGTTTTTCTCACTCCTACTAGTGAATGTAATGTAACACACACCCATACAATGCGCACCACCCCGTGATGTTTTTCTCACTCCTACTAGTGAATGTTATGTAACACACACCCATACAATGCGCACCACCCCGTGATGTTTTTCTCACTCCTACTAGTGAATCTAATGTAACACACACCCATACAATGCGCACCACCCCGTGATGTTTTTCTCACTCCTACTAGTGAATCTAATGTAACACACACCCATACAATGCGCACCACCCCGTGATGTTTTTCTCACTCCTACTAGTGAATGTAATGTAACACACACCCATACAATGCGCACCACCCCGTGATGTTTTTCTCACTCCTACTAGTGAATGTTATGTAACACACACCCATACAATGCGCACCACCCCGTGATGTTTTTCTCACTCCTACTAGTGAATCTAATGTAACACACACCCATACAATGCGCACCACCCCGTGATGTTTTTCTCACTCCTACTAATGAATCTAATGTAACACACACCCATACAATGCGCACCACCCCGTGATGTTTTTCTCACTCCTACTAGTGAATGTAATGTAACACACACCCATACAATGCGCACCACCCCGTGATGTTTCTCTCACTCCTACTAGTGAATGTAATGTAACACACACCCATACAATGCGCACCACCCCGTGATGTTTTTCTCACTCCTACTAATGAATCTAATGTAACACACACCCATACAATGCGCACCACCCCGTGATGTTTTTCTCACTCCTACTAGTGAATGTAATGTAACACACACCCATACAATGCGCACCACCCCGTGATGATTTTCTCACTCCTACTAGTGAATCTAATGTAACAAACACCCATACAATGCGCACCACCCCGTGATGTTTTTCTCACTCCTACTAGTGAATGTAATGTAACACAGACCCATGCAATGCGCACCACCCCGTGATGTTTTTCTCACTCCTACTAGTGAATGTAATGTAACACAGACCCATACAATGCGCACCACCCCGTGATGATTTTCTCACTCCTACTAATGAATGTAATGTAACACACACCCATACAATGCGCACCACCCCGTGATGATTTTCTCACTCCTACTAGTGAATCTAATGTAACAAACACCCATACAATGCGCACCACCCCGTGATGTTTTTCTCACTCCTACTAGTGAATGTAATCTAACACACACCCATACAATGCGCACCACCCCGTGATGTTTTTCTCACTCCTACTAGTGAATGTTATGTAACACACACCCATACAATGCGCACCACCCCGTGATGTTTTTCTCACTCCTACTAGTGAATCTAATGTAACACACACCCATACAATGCGCACCACCCCGTGATGTTTTTCTCACTCCTACTAGTGAATGTAATGTAACACACACCCATACAATGCGCACCACCCCGTGATGTTTTTCTCACTCCTACTAGTGAATGTAATGTAACACACACCCATACAATGCGCACCACCCCGTGATGTTTTTCTCACTCCTACTAGTGAATCTAATGTAACACACACCCATACAATGCGCACCACCCCGTGATGTTTTTCTCACTCCTACTAGTGAATCTAATGTAACACACACCCATACAATGCGCACCACCCCGTGATGTTTTTCTCACTCCTACTGGTGAATGTAATGTACAACACAGCCATACAATGCGCACCACCCCGTGATGTTTTTCTCACTCCTTCTGGTGAATCTAATGTAACACACACCCATACAATGCGCACCACCCCGTGATGTTTTTCTCACTCCTACTAGTGAATGTAAAGTAACACACACCCATACAATGCGCACCACCCCGTGAAGTTTTTCTCACTCCTACTAGTGAATGTAAAGTAACACACACCCATACAATGCGCACCACGCCGTGATGTTTTTCTCACTCCTACTAGTGAATGTAATGTAACACACACCCATACAATGCGCACCACCCCGTGATGTTTTTCTCACTCCTACTAGTGAATCTAATGTAACAAACACCCATACAATGCGCACCACCCCGTGATGTTTTTCTCACTCCTACTAGTGAATCTAATGTAACACACACCCATACCATGCGCACCACCCCGTGATGTTTTTCTCACTCCTACTGGTGAATCTAATGTAACACACACCCATACAATGCGCACCACCCCGTGATGTTTTTCTCACTCCTACTAGTGAATGTAAAGTAACACACACCCATACAATGCGCACCACCCCGTGAAGTTTTTCTCACTCCTACTAGTGAATGTAAAGTAACACACACCCATACAATGCGCACCACCCCGTGATGTTTTTCTCACTCCTACTAGTGAATGTAATGTAACACACACCCATACAATGCGCACCACCCCGTGATGTTTTTCTCACTCCTACTAGTGAATCTAATGTAACAAACACCCATACAATGCGCACCACCCCGTGATGTTTTTCTCACTCCTACTAGTGAATCTAATGTAACACACACCCATACAATGCGCACCACCCCGTGATGTTTTTCTCACTCCTACTAGTGAATCTAATGTAACACACACCCATACAATGCGCACCACCCCGTGATGTTTTTCTCACTCCTACTAGTGAATCTAATGTAACACACACCCATACAATGCGCACCACCCCGTGATGTTTTTCTCACTCCTACTAGTGAATCTAATGTAACACACACCCATACAATGCGCACCACCCCGTGATGATTTTCTCACTCCTACTAGTGAATCTAATGTAACAAACCCCCATACAATGCGCACCACCCCGTGATGTTTTTCTCATTCCTACTAGTGAATGTAATGTAACACACACCCATACAATGCGCACCACCCCGTGATGTTTTTCTCACTCCTACTAGTGAATCTAATGTAACAAACACCCATACAATGCGCACCACCCCGTGATGTTTTCTCACTCCTACTAGTGAATGTAATGTAACACACACCCATACAATGCGCACCACCCCGTGATGTTTTTCTCACTCCTACTATTGAATGTAATGTAACACACACCCATACAATGCGCACCACCCCGTGATGTTTTTCTCACTCCTACTAGTGAATGTAATGTAACACACACCCATACAATGAGCACCACCCCGTGATGTTTTTCTCACTCCTACCAGTGAATCTAATGTAACAAACACCCATACAATGCGCACCACCCCGTGATGTTTTTCTCACTCCTACTAGTGAATCTAATGTAACACACACCCATACAATGCGCACCACCCCGTGATGTTTTTCTCACTCCTACTAGTGAATGTAATGTAACACACACCCATACAATGCGCACCGCCCCGTGATGTTTTTCTCACTCCTACTAGTGAATGTAATGTAACACACACCCATACAATGCGCACCACCCCGTGATGATTTTCTCACTCCTACTAGTGAATCTAATGTAACAACACCCATACAATGCGCACCACCCCGTGATGTTTTTCTCACTCCTACTAGTGAATGTAATGTAACACACACCCATACAATGCGCACCACCCCGTGATGTTTTCTCACTCCTACTAGTGAATGTAATGGAACACACACCCATAAAATGCGCACAACCCCGTGATGATTTCTCACTCCTACTAGGGAATCTAATGTAACAAACACCCATACAATGCGCACCACCCCGTGATGTTTTTCTCACTCCTACTAGTGAATGTAATGTAACACACACCCATACAATGCGCACCACCCCGTGATGATTTTCTCACTCCTACTAATGAATCTAATGTAACAAACACCCATACAATGCGCACCACCCCGTGATGTTTTTCTCACTCCTACTAGTGAATGTAATGTAACACAGACCCATACAATGCGCACCACCCCGTGATGTTTTTCTCACTCCTACTAGTGAATGTAATGTAACACACACCCATACAATGCGCACCACCCCGTGATGATTTTCTCACTCCTACTAATGAATCTAATGTAACAAACACCCATACAATGCGCACCACCCCGTGATGTTTTTCTCACTCCTACTAGTGAATGTAATGTAACACACACCCATACAATGCGCACCACCCCGTGATGTTTTTCTCACTCCTACTAGTGAATGTTATGTAACACACACCCATACAATGCGCACCACCCCGTGATGTTTTTCTCACTCCTACTAGTGAATCTAATGTAACACACACCCATACAATGCGCACCACCCCGTGATGTTTTTCTCACTCCTACTAGTGAATGTAATGTAACACACACCCATACAATGCGCACCACCCCGTGATGATTTTCTCACTCCTACTAATGAATCTAATGTAACAATCACCCATACAATGCGCACCACCCCGTGATGTTTTTCTCACTCCTACTAGTGAATGTAATGTAACACACACCCATACAATGCGCACCACCCCGTGATGATTTTCTCACTCCTACTAATGAATCTAATGTAACAAACACCCATACAATGCGCACCACCCCGTGATGTTTTTCTCACTCCTACTAGTGAATGTAATGTAACACAGATCCATACAATGCGCACCACCCCGTGATGTTTTTCTCACTCCTACTAGTGAATGTAATGTAACACACACCCATACAATGCGCACCACCCCGTGATGATTTTCTCACTCCTACTAATGAATCTAATGTAACAAACACCCATACAATGCGCACCACCCCGTGATGTTTTTCTCACTCCTACTAGTGAATGTAATGTAACACACACCCATACAATGCGCACCACCCCGTGATGTTTTTCTCACTCCTACTAGTGAATGTTATGTAACACACACCCATACAATGCGCACCACCCCGTGATGTTTTTCTCACTCCTACAAGTGAATCTAATGTAACACACACCCATACAATGCGCACCACCCCGTGATGTTTTTCTCACTCCTACTAGTGAATGTAATGTAACACACACCCATACAATGCGCACCACCCCGTGATGTTTTTCTCACTCCTACTAGTGAATCTAATGTAACACACACCCATACAATGCGCACCACCCCGTGATGTTTTTCTCACTCCTACTAATGAATCTAATGTAACACACACCCATACAATGCGCACCACCCCGTGATGTTTTTCTCACTCCTACTAGAGAATGTAATGTAACACACACCCATACAATGCGCACCACCCCGTGATGTTTTTCTCACTCCTACTAGTGAATCTAATGTAACACACACCCATACAATGCGCTCCACCCCGTGATGTTTTTCTCACTCCTACTAGTGAATGTAATGTAACACACACCCATACAATGCGCACCACCCCGTGATGTTTTTCTCACTCCTACTAGTGAATGTAATCTAACACACACCCATACAATGCGCACCACCCCGTGATGTTTTTCTCACTCCTACTAATGAATCTAATGTAACACACACCCATACAATGCGCACCACCCCGTGATGTTTTTCTCACTCCTACTAGTGAATGTAATGTAACACACACCCATACAATGCGCACCACCCCGTGATGTTTTTCTCACTCCTACTAGTGAATGTAATGTAACACACACCCATACAATGCGCACCACCCCGTGATATTTTTCTCACTCCTACTAGTGAATGTAATGTAACACACACCCATACAATGCGCACCACCCCGTGATGTTTTTCTCACTCCTACTAGTGAATGTAATGTAACACACACCCATACAATGCGCACCACCCCGTGATGATTTTCTCACTCCTACTAGTGAATCTAATGTAACAAACCCCCATACAATGCGCACCACCCCGTGATGTTTTTCTCACTCCTACTAGTGAATGTAATGTAACACACACCCATACAATGCGCACCACCCCGTGATGATTTTCTCACTCCTACTAGTGAATCTAATGTAACAAACACCCATACAATGCGCACCACCCCGTGATGTTTTTCTCACTCCTACTAGTGAATCTAATGTAACACACACCCATACCATGCGCACCACCCCGTGATGTTTTTCTCACTCCTACTAGTGAATGTAATGTAACACACACCCATACAATGCGCACCACCCCGTGATGATTTTCTCACTCCTACTAATGAATCTAATGTAACAAACACCCATACAATGCGCACCACCCCGTGATGTTTTTCTCACTCCTACTAGTGAATGTAATGTAACACAGATCCATACAATGCGCACCACCCCGTGATGTTTTTCTCACTCCTACTAGTGAATGTAATGTAACACACACCCATACAATGCGCACCACCCCGTGATGATTTTCTCACTCCTACTAATGAATCTAATGTAACAAACACCCATACAATGCGCACCACCCCGTGATGTTTTTCTCACTCCTACTAGTGAATGTAATGTAACACACACCCATACAATGCGCACCACCCCGTGATGTTTTTCTCACTCCTACTAGTGAATGTTATGTAACACACACCCATACAATGCGCACCACCCCGTGATGTTTTTCTCACTCCTACAAGTGAATCTAATGTAACACACACCCATACAATGCGCACCACCCCGTGATGTTTTTCTCACTCCTACTAGTGAATGTAATGTAACACACACCCATACAATGCGCACCACCCCGTGATGTTTTTCTCACTCCTACTAGTGAATGTAATGTAACACACACCCATACAATGCGCACCACCCCGTGATGTTTTTCTCACTCCTACTAATGAATCTAATGTAACACACACCCATACAATGCGCACCACCCTGTGATGTTTTTCTCACTCCTACTAGAGAATGTAATGTAACACACACCCATACAATGCGCACCACCCCGTGATGTTTTTCTCACTCCTACTAGTGAATCTAATGTAACACACACCCATACAATGCGCTCCACCCCGTGATGTTTTTCTCACTCCTACTAGTGAATGTAATGTAACACACACCCATACAATGCGCACCACCCCGTGATGTTTTTCTCACTCCTACTAGTGAATGTAATCTAACACACACCCATACAATGCGCACCACCCCGTGATGTTTTTCTCACTCCTACTAATGAATCTAATGTAACACACACCCATACAATGCGCACCACCCCGTGATGTTTTTCTCACTCCTACTAGTGAATGTAATGTAACACACACCCATACAATGCGCACCACCCCGTGATGTTTTTCTCACTCCTACTAGTGAATGTAATGTAACACACACCCATACAATGCGCACCACCCCGTGATATTTTTCTCACTCCTACTAGTGAATGTAATGTAACACACACCCATACAATGCGCACCACCCCGTGATGTTTTTCTCACTCCTACTAGTGAATGTAATGTAACACACACCCATACAATGCGCACCACCCCGTGATGATTTTCTCACTCCTACTAGTGAATCTAATGTAACAAACCCCCATACAATGCGCACCACCCCGTGATGTTTTTCTCACTCCTACTAGTGAATGTAATGTATCGCACACCCATACGATTCGAACCACCCCGTGATGTTTTTCTCACTCCTACTAGTGAATGTAATGTACCACACACCCATACAATGCGCACCACCCCGTGATGTTTTTCTCACTCCTACTGGTGAATGTAATGTACCACACAGCCATACAATGCGGACCACCCCGTGATGTTTTTCTCACTCCTACTGGTGAATCTAATGTAACACACACCCATACAATGCGCACCACCCCGTGATGTTTTTCTCACTCCTACTAGTGAATGTAAAGTAACACACACCCATACAATGCGCACCACCCCGTGAAGTTTTTCTCACTCCTACTAGTGAATGTAAAGTAACACACACCCATACAATGCGCACCACCCCGTGATGTTTTTCTCACTCCTACTAGTGAATGTAATGTAACACACACCCATACAATGCGCCCCACCCCGTGATGTTTTTCTCACTCCTACTAGTGAATGTAATGTAAAACACACCCACACAATGCGCACCACCCCGTGATGTTTTTCTCACTCCTACTAGTGAATGTAATGTAACACACACCCCTACAATGCGCACCACCCCGTGATGTTTTTCTCACTCCTACTAGTGAATCTAATGTAACACACACCCATACAATGCGCACCACCCCGTGATGTTTTTCTCACTCCTACTAGTGAATGTAATGTAACACACACCCATACAATGCGCACCACCCCGTGATGTTTTTCTCACTCCTACTAGTGAATGTAATGTAACACACACCCATACAATGCGCACCACCCCGTGATGATTTTCTCACTCCTACTAGTGAATCTAATGTAACAAACACCCATACAATGCGCACCACCCCGTGATGTTTTTCTCACTCCTACTAGTGAATCTAATGTAACACACACCCATACCATGCGCACCACCCCGTGATGTTTTTCTCACTCCTACTGGTGAATGTAATGTACCACACAGCCATACAATGCGCACCACCCCGTGATGTTTTTCTCACTCCTACTGGTGAATCTAATGTAACACACACCCATACAATGCGCACCACCCCGTGATGTTTTTCTCACTCCTACTAGTGAATGTAAAGTAACACACACACATACAATGCGCACCACCCCGTGAAGTTTTTCTCACTCCTACTAGTGAATGTAAAGTAACACACACCCATACAATGCGCACCACCCCGTGATGTTTTTCTCACTCCTACTAGTGAATGTAATGTAACACACACCCATACAATGCGCACCACCCCGTGATGATTTTCTCACTCCTACTAGTGAATCTAATGTAACAAACACCCATACAATGCGCACCACCCCGTGATGTTTTTCTCACTCCTACTAGTGAATGTAATGTAACACAGACCCATACAATGCGCACCACCCCGTGATGTTTTTCTCACTCCTACTAGTGAATGTAATGTAACACACACCCATACAATGCGCACCACCCCGTGATGATTTTCTCACTCCTACTAATGAATCTAATGTAAAAAACACCCATACAATGCGCACCACCCCGTGATGTTTTTCTCACTCCTACTAGTGAATGTAATGTAACACACACCCATACAATGCGCACCACCCCGTGATGTTTTTCTCACTCCTACCAGTGAATGTTATGTAACACACACCCATACAATGCGCACCACCCCGTGATGTTTTTCTCACTCCTACTAATGAATCTAATGTAACACACACCCATACAATGCGCACCACCCCGTGATGTTTTTCTCACTCCTACTAGTGAATGTAATGTAACACACACCCATACAATGCGCACCACCCCGTGATGTTTTTCTCACTCCTACTAGTGAATGTAATGTAACACACACCCATACAATGCCTACCACCCCGTGATGTTTTTCTCACTCCTACTAGTGAATGTAATGTAACACACACCCATACAATGCGCACCACCCCGTGATGTTTTTCTCACTCCTACTAGTGAATGTAATGTAACACAGACCCATACAATGCGCACCACCCCGTGATGATTTTCTCACTCCTACTAGTGAATCTAATGTAACAAACCCCCATACAATGCGCACCACCCCGTGATGTTTTTCTCACTCCTACTAGTGAATGTAATGTAACGCACACCCATACGATGCGAACCACCCCGAGATGTTTTTCTCACTCCTACTAGTGAATGTAATGTAACACACACCCATACAATGCGCACCACCCCGTGATGTTTTTCTCACTCCTACTAGTGAATCTAATGTAACACACACCCATACAATGCGCACCACCCCGTGATGTTTTTCTCACTCCTACTAGTGAATGTAATGTAACACACACCCATACAATGCGCACCACCCCGTGATATTTTTCTCCCTCCTACTAGTGAATGTAATGTAACACACATCCATACAATGCGCACCACCCCGTGATGTTTTTCTCACTCCTACTAGTGAATGTAATGTAACACACACCCATACAATGCACACCACCCCGTGATGTTTTTCTCACTCCTACTAATGAATCTAATGTAACACACACCCATACAATGCGCACCACCCCGTGATGTTTTTCTCACTCCTACTAGTGAATGTAATGTAAAACACACCCATACAATGCGCACCACCCCGTGATGATTTTCTCACTCCTACTAGTGAATCTAATGTAACACACACCGATACAATGTGCACCACCCCGTGATGTTTTTCTCACTCCTACTAGTGAATGTAATGTAACACACACCCATACAATGCGCACCACCCCGTGATGATTTTCTCACTCTTACTAATGAATCTAATGTAACAAACACCCATACAATGCGCACCACCCCGTGATGTTTTTCTCACTCCTACTAGTGAATGTAATGTAACACACACCCATACAATGCGCACCACCCCGTGATGTTTTTCTCACTCCTACTAGTGAATGTTATGTAACACACACCCATACAATGCGCACCACCCCGTGATGTTTTTCTCACTCCTACTAGTGAATCTAATGTAACACACACCCATACAATGCGCACCACCCCGTGATGTTTTTCTCACTCCTACTAGTGAATGTAATGTAACACACACCCATACAATGCGCACCACCCCGTGATGTTTCTCTCACTCCTACTAGTGAATGTAATGTAACACACACCCATACAATGCGCACCACCCCGTGATGTTTTTCTCACTCCTACTAATGAATCTAATGTAACACACACCCATACAATGCGCACCACCCCGTGATGTTTTTCTCACTCCTACTAGTGAATGTAATGTAACACACACCCATACAATGCGCACCACCCCGTGATGTTTTTCTCACTCCTACTAGTGAATGTAATGTAACACACACCCATACAATGTGCACCACCCCGTGATATTTTTCTCACTCCTACTAGTGAATGTAATGTAACACACACCCATACAATGCGCACCACCCCGTGATGTTTTTCTCACTCCTACTAGTGAATGTAATGTAACACACACCCATACAATGCGCACCACACCGTGATGATTTTCTCACTCCTACTAGTGAATCTAATGTAACAAACCCCATACAATGCGCACCACCCCGTGATGTTTTTCTCACTCCTACTAGTGAATGTAATGTAACGCACACAAATACAATGCGCACCACCCCGTGATGTTTTTCTCACTCCTACTAGTGAATGTAATGTAACACACACCCATACAATGCGCACCACCCCGTGATGTTTTTCTCACTCCTACTAGTGAATGTAATGTAACACACACCCATACAATGTGCACCACCCCGTGATATTTTTCTCACTCCTACTAGTGAATGTAATGTAACACACACCAATACAATGCGCACCACCCCGTGATGTTTTTCTCACTCCTACTAATGAATCTAATGTAACACACACCCATACAATGCGCACCACCCCGTGATGTTTTTCTCACTCCTACTGGTGAATCTAATGTAACACACACCCATACAATGCGCACCACCCCGTGATGTTTTTCTCACTCCTACTAGTGAATCTAATGTAACACACACCCATACAATGCGCACCACCCCGTGATGTTTTTCTCACTCCTACTGGTGAATGTAATGTACCACACAGCCATACAATGCGCACCACCCCGTGATGTTTTTCTCACTCCTACTGGTGAATCTAATGTAACACACACCCATACAATGCGCACCACCCCGTGATGTTTTTCTCACTCCTACTAGTGAATGTAAAGTAACACACACCCATACAATGCGCACCACCCCGTGAAGTTTTTCTCACTCCTACTAGTGAATGTAAAGTAACACACACCCATACAATGCGCACCACCCCGTGATGTTTTTCTCACTCCTACTGGTGAATGTAATGTAACACACACCCATACAATGCGCACCACCCCGTGATGATTTTCTCACTCCTACTAGTGAATCTAATGTAACAAACACCCATACAATGCGCACCACCCCGTGATGTTTTTCTCACTCCTACTAGTGAATGTAATGTAACACAGAACCATACAATGCGCACCACCCAGTGATGTTTTTCTCACTCCTACTAGTGAATGTAATGTAACACACACCCATACAATGCGCACCACCCCGTGATGATTTTCTCACTCCTACTAATGAATCTAATGTAACAAACACCCATACAATGCGCACCACCCCGTGATGTTTTTCTCACTCCTACTAGTGAATGTAATGTAACACACACCCATACAATGCGCACCACCCCGTGATGTTTTTCTCACTCCTACCAGTGAATGTTATGTAACACACACCCATACAATGCGCACCACCCCGTGATGTTTTTCTCACTCCTACTAATGAATCTAATGTAACACACACCCATACAATGCGCACCACCCCGTGATGTTTTTCTCACTCCTACTAGTGAATGTAATGTAACACACACCCATACAATGCGCACCACCCCGTGATGTTTTTCTCACTCCTACTAGTGAATGTAATGTAACACACACCCATACAATGCCTACCACCCCGTGATGTTTTTCTCACTCCTACTAGTGAATGTAATATAACACACACCCATACAATGCGCACCACCCCGTGATGTTTTTCTCACTCCTACTAGTGAATGTAATGTAACACAGACCCATACAATGCGCACCACCCCGTGATGATTTTCTCACTCCTACTAGTGAATCTAATGTAACAAACCCCCATACAATGCGCACCACCCCGTGATGTTTTTCTCACTCCTACTAGTGAATGTAATGTAACGCACACCCATACGATGCGAACCACCCCGAGATGTTTTTCTCACTCCTACTAGTGAATGTAATGTAACACACACCCATACAATGCGCACCACCCCGTGATGTTTTTCTCACTCCTACTAGTGAATCTAATGTAACACACACCCATACAATGCGCACCACCCCGTGATGTTTTTCTCACTCCTACTAGTGAATGTAATGTAACACACACCCATACAATGCGCACCACCCGGTGATATTTTTCTCACTCCTACTAGTGAATGTAATGTAACACACACCCATACAATGCGCACCACCCCGTGATGTTTTTCTCACTCCTACTAGTGAATGTAATGTAACACACACCCATACAATGCACACCACCCCGTGATGTTTTTCTCACTCCTACTAATGAATCTAATGTAACACACACCCATACAATGCGCACCACCCCGTGATGTTTTTCTCACTCCTACTAGTGAATGTAATGTAAAACACACCCATACAATGCGCACCACCCCGTGATGATTTTCTCACTCCTACTAGTGAATCTAATGTAACACACACCCATACAATGCGCATCACCCCGTGATGTTTTTCTCACTCCTACTAGTGAATCTAATGTAACACACACCGATACAATGTGCACCACCCCGTGATGTTTTTCTCACTCCTACTAGTGAATGTAATGTAACACACACCCATACAATGCGCACCACCCCGTGATGTTTTTCTCACTCCTACTAGTGAATGTTATGTAACACACACCCATACAATGCGCACCACCCCGTGATGTTTTTCTCACTCCTACTAGTGAATCTAATGTAACACACACCCATACAATGCGCACCACCCCGTGATGTTTTTCTCACTCCTACTAGTGAATCTAATGTAACACACACCCATACAATGCGCACCACCCCGTGATGTTTTTCTCACTCCTACTAGTGAATGTAATGTAACACACACCCATACAATGCGCACCACCCCGTGATGTTTTTCTCACTCCTACTAGTGAATGTTATGTAACACACACCCATACAATGCGCACCACCCCGTGATGTTTTTCTCACTCCTACTAGTGAATCTAATGTAACACACACCCATACAATGCGCACCACCCCGTGATGTTTTTCTCACTCCTACTAATGAATCTAATGTAACACACACCCATACAATGCGCACCACCCCGTGATGTTTTTCTCACTCCTACTAGTGAATCTAATGTAACACATACCCATACAATGCGCACCACCCCGTGATGTTTTTCTCACTCCTACTAGTGAATCTAATGTAACACACACCCATACAATGCGCACCACCCCGTGATGTTTTTCTCACTCCTACTAGTGAATGTAATGTAACACACACCCATACAATGCGCACCACCCCGTGATGTTTCTCTCACTCCTACTAGTGAATGTAATGTAACACACACCCATACAATGCGCACCACCCCGTGATGTTTTTCTCACTCCTACTAATGAATCTAATGTAACACACACCCATACAATGCGCACCACCCCGTGATGTTTTTCTCACTCCTACTAGTGAATGTAATGTAACACACACCCATACAATGCGCACCACCCCGTGATGTTTTTCTCACTCCTACTAGTGATTGTAATGTAACACACACCCATACAATGTGCACCACCCCGTGATATTTTTCTCACTCCTACTAGTGAATGTAATGTAACACACACCCATACAATGCGCACCACCCCGTGATGTTTTTCTCACTCCTACTAGTGAATGTAATGTAACACACACCCATACAATGCGCACCACCCCGTGATGATTTTCTCACTCCTACTAGTGAATCTAATGTAACAAACCCCCATACAATGCGCACCACCCCGTGATGTTTTTCTCACTCCTACTAGTGAATGTAATGTAACGCACACCCATACGATGCGAACCACCCCGTGATGTTTTTCTCACTCCTACTAGTGAATGTAATGTAACACACACCCATACAATGCGCACCACCCCGTGATGTTTTTCTCACTCCTACTAGTGAATGTAATGTAACACACACCCATACAATGCACACCACCCCGTGATGTTTTTCTCACTCCTACTAATGAATCTAATGTAACACACACCCATACAATGCGCACCACCCCGTGATGTTTTTCTCACTCCTACTAGTGAATGTAATGTAAAACACACCCATACAATGCACACCACCCCGTGATGATTTTCTCACTCCTACTAGTGAATCTAATGTAACACACACCCATACAATGCGCATCACCCCGTGATGTTTTTCTCACTCCTACTAGTGAATCTAATGTAACACACACCGATACAATGCGCACCACCCCGTGATGTTTTTCTCACTCCTACTAGTGAATGTAATGTAACACACACCCATACAATGCACACCACCCCGTGATGTTTTTCTCACTCCTACTAGTGAATGTAATGTAACACACACCCATACAATGCGCACCACCCCGTGATGTTTTTCTCACTCCTACTAGTGAATGTTATGTAACACACACCCATACAATGCGCACCACCCCGTGATGTTTTTCTCACTCCTACTAGTGAATCTAATGTAACACACACCCATACAATGCGAACCACCCTGTGATGTTTTTCTCACTCCTACTAGTGAATCTAATGTAACACACACCCATACAATGCGCACCACCCCGTGATGTTTTACTCACTCCTACTAGTGAATCTAATGTAACACACACCCATACCATGCGCACCACCCCGTGATGATTTTCTCACTCCTACTAGTGAATCTAATGTAACAAACACCCATACAATGCGCACCACCCCGTGATGTTTTTCTCACTCCTACTAGTGAATGTAATGTAACACACACCCATACAATGCGCACCACCCCGTGATGTTTTTCTCACTCCTACTAGTGAATCTAATGTAACAAACACCAATACAATGCGCACCACCCCGTGATGTTTTTCTCACTCCTACTAGTGAAGGTAATGTAACACACACCCATACAATGCGCACCACCCCGTGATGTTTTTCTCACTCCTACTAGTGAATCTAATGTAACACACACCCATACAATGCGCACCACCCCGTGATGTTTTTCTCACTCCTACTAGTGAATCTAATGTAACACACACCCATACAATGCGCACCACCCCGTGATGATTTTCTCACTCCTACTAGTGAATCTAATGTAACAAACATCCATACAATGCGCACCACCCCGTGATTTTTTTCTCACTCCTACTAGTGAATGTAATGTAACACACACCCATACAATGCGCTCCACCCCGTGATGTTTTTCTCACTCCTACTAGTGAATCTAATGTAACAAACACCCATACAATGCGCACCACCCCGTGATGTTTTTCTCACTCCTACTAGAGAATGTAATGTAACAAACACCCATACAATGCGCACCACCCCGTGATGTTTTTCTCACTCCTACTAGTGAATGTAATGTAACACACACCCATACAATGCGCACCACCCCGTGATGATTTTCTCACTCCTACTAGTGAATCTAATGTAACACACACCCATACAATGCGCACCACCACGTGATGTTTTTCTCACTCCTACTAGTGAATGTAATGTAACACACACCCATACAATGCGCACCACCCCGTGATGTTTTTCTCACTCCTACTACTGAATGTAATGTAACACACACCCATACAATGCGCACCACCCCGTGATGTTTTTCTCAGTCCTACTAGTGAATGTTATGTAACACATACCCATACAATGCGCACCACCCCGTGATGTTTTTCTCACTCCTACTAGTGAATGTAATGTAAAACACACCCATACAATGCGCACCACCCCGTGATGATTTTCTCACTCCTACTAGTGAATCTAATGTAACACACACCCATACAATGCGCATCACCCCGTGATGTTTTTCTCACTCCTACTAGTGAATCTAATGTAACACACACCGATACAATGTGCACCACCCCGTGATGTTTTTCTCACTCCTACTAGTGAATGTAATGTAACACACACCCATACAATGCGCACCACCCCGTGATGTTTTTCTCACTCCTACTAGTGAATGTAATGTAACACACACCCATACAATGCGCACCACCCCGTGATGTTTTTCTCACTTCTACTAGTGAATGTTATGTAACACACACCCATACAATGCGCACCACCCCGTGATGTTTTTCTCACTCCTACTAGTGAATCTAATGTAACACACACCCATACAATGCGAACCACCCTGTGATGTTTTTCTCACTCCTACTAGTGAATCTAATGTAACACACACCCATACAATGCGCACCACCCCGTGATGTTTTTCTCACTCCTACTAGTGAATCTAATGTAACACACACCCATACCATGCGCACCACCCCGTGATGATTTTCTCACTCCTACTAGTGAATCTAATGTAACAAACACCCATACAATGCGCACCACCCCGTGATGTTTTTCTCACTCCTACTAGTGAATGTAATGTAACACACACCCATACAATGCGCACCACCCCGTGATGTTTTTCTCACTCCTACTAGTGAATCTAATGTAACAAACACCAATACAATGCGCACCACCCCGTGATGTTTTTCTCACTCCTACTAGTGAAGGTAATGTAACACACACACATACAATGCGCACCACCCCGTGATGTTTTTCTCACTCCTACTAGTGAATCTAATGTAACACACACCCATACAATGCGCACCACCCCGTGATGTTTTTCTCACTCCTACTAGTGAATCTAATGTAACACACACCCATACAATGCGCACCACCCCGTGATGATTTTCTCACTCCTACTAGTGAATCTAATGTAACAAACACCCATACAATGCGCACCACCCCGTGATTTTTTTCTCACTCCTACTAGTGAATGTAATGTAACACACACCCATACAATGCGCTCCACCCCGTGATGTTTTTCTCACTCCTACTAGTGAATCTAATGTAACAAACACCCATACAATGCGCACCACCCCGTGATGTTTTTCTCACTCCTACTAGTGAATGTAATGTAACACACACCCATACAATGCGCACCACCCCGTGATGTTTTTCTCACTCCTACCAGTGAATCTAATGTAACAAACACCCATACAATGCGCACCACCCCGTGATGTTTTTCTCACTCCTACTACTGAATGTAATGTAACACACACCCATACAATGCGCACCACCCCGTGATGTTTTTCTCAGTCCTACTAGTGAATGTTATGTAACACATACCCATACAATGCGCACCACCCCGTGATGTTTTTCTCACTCCTACTAGTGAATCTAATGTAACACACACCCAAACAATGCGCACCACCCCGTGATGTTTTTCTCACTCCTACTAGTGAATGTAATGTAACACACACCCATACAATGCGCACCACCCCGTGATGTTTTTCTCACTCCTACTAGTGAATGTAATGTAACACACACCCATACAATGCGCACCACCCCGTGATGTTATTCTCACTCCTACTAATGAATCTAATGTAACACACACCCATACAATGCGCACCACCCCGTGATGTTTTTCTCACTCCTACTAGTGAATGTAATGTAACACACACCCATACAATGCGTACCACCCCGTGATGTTTTTCTCACTCCTACTAGTGAATCTAATGTAACACACACCCATACAATGCGCACCACCCCGTGATGTTTTTCTCACTCCTAGTAGTGAATGTAATGTAACACACACCCATACAATGCGCACCACCCCGTGATGTTTTTCTCACTCCTACTAGTGAATGTAATGTAACACACACCCATACAATGCGCACCACCCCGTGATGTTTTTCTCACTCCTACTAATGAATCTAATGTAACACACACCCATACAATGCGCACCACCCCGTGATGTTTTTCTCACTCCTACTAGTGAATGTAATGTAACACACACCCATACAATGCACACCACCCCGTGATGTTTTTCTCACTCCTACTAGTGAATGTTATGTAACACACACCCATACAATGCGCACCACCCCGTGATGTTTTTCTCACTCCTACTAGTGAATCTAATGTAACACACACCCATACAATGCGAACCACCCTGTGATGTTTTTCTCACTCCTACTAGTGAATCTAATGTAACACACACCCATACAATGCGCACCACCCCGTGATGTTTTTCTCACTCCTACTAGTGAATCTAATGTAACACACACCCATACCATGCGCACCACCCCGTGATGATTTTCTCACTCCTACTAGTGAATCTAATGTAACAAACACCCATACAATGCGCACCACCCCGTGATGTTTTTCTCACTCCTACTAGTGAATGCAATGTAACACAAACCCATACAATGCGCACCACCCCGTGATGTTTTTCTCACTCCTACTAGTGAATCTAATGTAACAAACACCAATACAATGCGCACCACCCCGTGATGTTTTTCTCACTCCTACTAGTGAAGGTAATGTAACACACACCCATACAATGCGCACCACCCCGTGATGTTTTTCTCACTCCTACTAGTGAATCTAATGTAACACACACCCATACAATGCGCACCACCCCGTGATGTTTTTCTCACTCCTACTAGTGAATCTAATGTAACACACACCCATACAATGCGCACCACCCCGTGATGATTTTCTCACTCCTACTAGTGAATCTAATGTAACAAACACCCATACAATGCGCACCACCCCGTGATTTTTTTCTCACTCCTACTAGTGAATGTAATGTAACACACACCCATACAATGCGCTCCACCCCGTGATGTTTTTCTCACTCCTACTAGTGAATCTAATGTAACAAACACCCATACAATGCGCACCACCCCGTGATGTTTTTCTCACTCCTACTAGTGAATGTAATGTAACACACACCCATACAATGCGCACCACCCTGTGATGTTTTTCTCACTCCTACCAGTGAATCTAATGTAACAAACACCCATACAATGCGCACCACCCCGTGATGTTTTTCTCACTCCTACCAGTGAATCTAATGTAACAAACACCCATACAATGCGCACCACCCCGTGATGTTTTTCTCACTCCTACTACTGAATGTAATGTAACACACACCCATACAATGCGCACCACCCCGTGATGTTTTTCTCAGTCCTACTAGTGAATGTTATGTAACACATACCCATACAATGCGCACCACCCCGTGATGTTTTTCTCACTCCTACTAGTGAATCTAATGTAACACACACCCATACAATGCGCACCACCCCGTGATGTTTTTCTCACTCCTACTAGTGAATGTAATGTAACACACACCCATACAATGCGCACCACCCCGTGATGTTTTTCTCACTCCTACTAGTGAATGTAATGTAACACACACCCATACAATGCGCACCACCCCGTGATGTTATTCTCACTCCTACTAATGAATCTAATGTAACACACACCCATACAATGCGCACCACCCCGTGATGTTTTTCTCACTCCTACTAGTGAATGTAATGTAACACACACCCATACAATGCGCACCACCCCGTGATGTTTTTCTCACTCCTACTAGTGAATCTAATGTAACACACACCCATACAATGCGCACCACCCCGTGATGTTTTTCTCACTCCTAGTAGTGAATGTAATGTAACACACACCCATACAATGCGCACCACCCCGTGATGTTTTTCTCACTCCTACTAGTGAATGTAATGTAACACACACCCATACAATGCGCACCACCCCGTGATGTTTTTCTCACTCCTACTAATGAATCTAATGTAACACACACCCATACAATGCGCACCACCCCGTGATGTTTTTCTCACTCCTACTAGTGAATGTAATGTAACACACACCCATACAATGCGCACCACCCCGTGATGTTTTTCTCACTCCTACTAGTGAATGTAATGTAACACACACCCATACAATGCGCACCACCCCGTGATGTTTTTCTCACTCCTACTAGTGAATGTAATGTAACACACACCCATACAATGCGCACCACCCCGTGATGTTTTTCTCACTCCTACTAGTGAATGTAATGTAACACACACCCATACAATGCGCACCACCCCGTGATGTTTTTCTCACTCCTACTAGTGAATGTAATGTAACACACACCCATACAATGCGCACCACCCCGTGATGATTTTCTCACCCCTAATAGTGAATCTAATGTAACAAACACCCATACAATCCGCACCACCCAGTGATGTTTTTCTCACTCCTACTAGTGAATGTAATGTAACACACACCCATACAATGCGCACCACCCCGTGATGTTTTACTCACTCCTACTCGTGAATCTAATGTAACAAACACCCATACAATGCGCACCACCCCGTGATGTTTTTCTCACTGCTACTAGTGAATGTATTGTAATATACACCCATACAATGCGCACCACCCCGTGATGTTTTTCTCACTCCTACTAGTGAATGTAATGTAACACACACCCATACAATGCGCACCACCCCGTGATGTTTTTCTCACTCCTACTAGTGAATCTAATGTAACACACAGCCATACAATGCGCACCACCCCGTGATGTTTTTCTCACTCGTACTAGTGAATGTAATGTAACACACACCCATACAATGCGCACCACCCCGTGATGTTTTTCTCACTCCTACCAGTGAATCTAATGTAACAAACACCCATACAGTGCGCACCACCCCGTGATGTTTTTCTCACTCCTACTAGTGAATGTAATGTAACACACACCCATACAATGCGCACCACCCCGTGATGTTTTTCTCACTCCTACTAGTGAATCTAATGTAACACACAGCCATACAATGCGCACAACCCCGTGATGTTTTTCTCACTCGTACTAGTGAATGTAATGTAACACACACCCATACAATGCGAAACACCCCTTGATGTTTTTCTCACTCCTACCAGTGAATCTAATGTAACAAACACCCATACAATGCGCACCACCCCGTGATGTTTTTCTCACTCCTACTAGTGAATGTAATGTAACACACACCCATACAATGCGCACCACCCCGTGATGTTTTTCTCACTCCTACTAGTGAATCTAATGTAACACACACCCATACAATGCGCACCACCCCGTGATGTTTTTCTCACTCCTACTAGTGAATGTAATGTAACACACACCCATACAATGCGCACCACCCCGTGATGTTTTTCTCACTCCTACTAGTGAATGTAATGTAACACACACCCATACAATGCGCACCACCCCGTGATGTTTTTCTCACTCCTACTAGTGAATGTAATGTAACACACACCCATACAATGCGCACCACCCCGTGATGTTTTTCTCACTCCTACTAGTGAATCTAATGTAACACACACCCATACAATGCGCACCACCCCGTGATGTTTTTCTCACTCCTACTAGTGAATGTAATGTAACACACACCCATACAATGCGCACCACGCCGTGATATTTTTGTCACTCCTACTAATGAATCTAATGTAACACACACCCATACAATGCGCACCACCCCGTGATGTTTTTCTCACTCCTACTAGTGAATGTAATGTAACACACACCCATACAATGCGCACCACCCCGTGATGTTTTTCTCACTCCTACTAGTGAATGTAATGTAACACACACCCATACAATGCGCACCACCCCGTGATGTTTTTCTCACTCCTATTAGTGAATGTAATGTAACACACACCCATACAATGCGCACCACCCCGTGATGTTTTTCTCACTCCTACTAGTGAATGTAATGTAACACACACCCATACAATGCACACCACCCCGTGATGTTTTTCTCACTCCTACTAGTGAATGTAATGTAACACACACCCATACAATGCGCACCACCCCGTGATGTTTTTCTCACTCCTACTAGTGAATGTAATGTAACACACACCCATACAATGCGCACCACCCCGTGATGTTTTTCTCACTCCTACTAGTGAATCTAATGTAACACACACCCATACCATGCGCACCACCCCGTGATGATTTTCTCACTCCTACTAGTGAATCTAATGTAACAAACACCCATACAATGCGCACCACCCCGTGATGTTTTTCTCACTCCTACTAGTGAATGTAATGTAACACACACCCATACAATGCGCACCACCCCGTGATGTTTTTCTCACTCCTACTAGTGAATCTAATGTAACAAACACCCATACAATGCGCACCACCCCGTGATGTTTTTCTCACTCCTACTAGTGAATCTAATGTAACACACACCCATACAATGCGCACCACCCCGTGATGTTTTTCTCACTCCTACTAGTGAATGTAATGTAACACACACCCATACAATGCGCACCACCCCGTGATGTTTTTCTCACTCCTACTAGTGAATGTAATGTAACACACACCCATACAATGCGCACCACCCCGTGATGATTTTCTCACCCCTAATAGTGAATCTAATGTAACAAACACCCATACAATCCGCACCACCAGTGATGTTTTTCTCACTCCTACTAGTGAATGTAATGTAACACACACCCATACAATGCGCACCACCCCGTGATGTTTTTCTCACTCCTACTCGTGAATCTAATGTAACAAACACCCATACAATGCGCACCACCCCGTGATGTTTTTCTCACTCCTACTAGTGAATGTATTGTAATACACACCCATACAATGCGCACCACCCCGTGATGTTTTTCTCACTCCTACTAGTGAATGTAATGTAACACACACCCATACAATGCGCACCACCCCGTGATGTTTTTCTCACTCCTACTAGTGAATCTAATGTAACACACAGCCATACAATGCGCACCACCCCGTGATGTTTTTCTCACTCGTACTAGTGAATGTAATGTAACACACACCCATACAATGCGCACCACCCCGTGATGTTTTTCTCACTCCTACCAATGAATCTAATGTAACAAACACCCATACAGTGCGCACCACCCCGTGATGTTTTTCTCACTCCTACTAGTGAATGTAATGTAACACACACCCATACAATGCGCACCACCCCGTGATGTTTTTCTCACTCCTACTAGTGAATCTAATGTAACACACAGCCATACAATGCGCACCACCCCGTGATGTTTTTCTCACTCGTACTAGTGAATGTAATGTAACACACACCCATACAATGCGAAACACCCCGTGATGTTTTTCTCACTCCTACCAGTGAATCTAATGTAACAAACACCCATACAATGCGCACCACCCCGTGATGTTTTTCTCACTCCTACTAGTGAATGTAATGTAACACACACCCATACAATGCGCACCACCCCGTGATGTTTTTCTCACTCCTACTAGTGAATGTAATGTAACACACACCCATACAATGCGCACCACCCCGTGATGTTTTTCTCACTCCTACTAGTGAATGTAATGTAACACACACCCATACAATGCGCACCACCCCGTGATGTTTTTCTCACTCCTACTAGTGAATGTAATGTAACACACACCCATACAATGCGCACCACCCCGTGATGTTTTTCTCACTCCTACTAGTGAATCTAATGTAACACACAGCCATACAATGCGCACCACCCCGTGATGTTTTTCTCACTCGTACTAGTGAATGTAATGTAACACACACCCATACAATGCGCACCACCCCGTGATGTTTTTCTCACTCCTACCAGTGAATCTAATGTAACAAACACCCATACAGTGCGCACCACCCCGTGATGTTTTTCTCACTCCTACTAGTGAATGTAATGTAACACACACCCATACAATGCGCACCACCCCGTGATGTTTTTCTCACTCCTACTAGTGAATCTAATGTAACACACAGCCATACAATGCGCACAACCCCGTGATGTTTTTCTCACTCGTACTAGTGAATGTAATGTAACACACACCCATACAATGCGAAACACCCCTTGATGTTTTTCTCACTCCTACCAGTGAATCTAATGTAACAAACACCCATACAATGCGCACCACCCCGTGATGTTTTTCTCACTCCTACTAGTGAATGTAATGTAACACACACCCATACAATGCGCACCACCCCGTGATGTTTTTCTCACTCCTACTAGTGAATCTAATGTAACACACACCCATACAATGCGCACCACCCCGTGATGTTTTTCTCACTCCTACTAGTGAATGTAATGTAACACACACCCATACAATGCGCACCACCCCGTGATGTTTTTCTCACTCCTACTAGTGAATCTAATGTAACACACACCCATACAATGCGCACCACCCCGTGATGTTTTTCTCACTCCTACTAGTGAATGTAATGTAACACACACCCATACAATGCGCACCACCCCGTGATGTTTTTCTCACTCCTACTAGTGAATCTAATGTAACACACACCCATACAATGCGCACCACCCCGTGATGTTTTTCTCACTCCTACTAGTGAATGTAATGTAACACACACCCATACAATGCGCACCACGCCGTGATATTTTTGTCACTCCTACTAATGAATCTAATGTAACACACACCCATACAATGCGCACCACCCCGTGATGTTTTTCTCACTCCTACTAGTGAATGTAATGTAACACACACCCATACAATGCGCACCACCCCGTGATGTTTTTCTCACTCCTACTAGTGAATGTAATGTAACACACACCCATACAATGCGCACCACCCCGTGATGTTTTTCTCACTCCTATTAGTGAATGTAATGTAACACACACCCATACAATGCGCACCACCCCGTGATGTTTTTCTCACTCCTACTAGTGAATGTAATGTAACACACACCCATACAATGCACACCACCCCGTGATGTTTTTCTCACTCCTACTAGTGAATGTAATGTAACACACACCCATACAATGCGCACCACCCCGTGATGTTTTTCTCACTCCTACTAGTGAATGTAATGTAACACACACCCATACAATGCGCACCACCCCGTGATGTTTTTCTCACTCCTACTAGTGAATCTAATGTAACACACACCCATACCATGCGCACCACCCCGTGATGATTTTCTCACTCCTACTAGTGAATCTAATGTAACAAACACCCATACAATGCGCACCACCCCGTGATGTTTTTCTCACTCCTACTAGTGAATGTAATGTAACACACACCCATACAATGCGCACCACCCCGTGATGTTTTTCTCACTCCTACTAGTGAATCTAATGTAACAAACACCCATACAATGCGCACCACCCCGTGATGTTTTTCTCACTCCTACTAGTGAATCTAATGTAACACACACCCATACAATGCGCACCACCCCGTGATGTTTTTCTCACTCCTACTAGTGAATGTAATGTAACACACACCCATACAATGCGCACCACCCCGTGATGTTTTTCTCACTCCTACTAGTGAATGTAATGTAACACACACCCATACAATGCGCACCACCCCGTGATGATTTTCTCACCCCTAATAGTGAATCTAATGTAACAAACACCCATACAATCCGCACCACCAGTGATGTTTTTCTCACTCCTACTAGTGAATGTAATGTAACACACACCCATACAATGCGCACCACCCCGTGATGTTTTTCTCACTCCTACTCGTGAATCTAATGTAACAAACACCCATACAATGCGCACCACCCCGTGATGTTTTTCTCACTCCTACTAGTGAATGTATTGTAATACACACCCATACAATGCGCACCACCCCGTGATGTTTTTCTCACTCCTACTAGTGAATGTAATGTAACACACACCCATACAATGCGCACCACCCCGTGATGTTTTTCTCACTCCTACTAGTGAATCTAATGTAACACACAGCCATACAATGCGCACCACCCCGTGATGTTTTTCTCACTCGTACTAGTGAATGTAATGTAACACACACCCATACAATGCGCACCACCCCGTGATGTTTTTCTCACTCCTACCAATGAATCTAATGTAACAAACACCCATACAGTGCGCACCACCCCGTGATGTTTTTCTCACTCCTACTAGTGAATGTAATGTAACACACACCCATACAATGCGCACCACCCCGTGATGTTTTTCTCACTCCTACTAGTGAATCTAATGTAACACACAGCCATACAATGCGCACCACCCCGTGATGTTTTTCTCACTCGTACTAGTGAATGTAATGTAACACACACCCATACAATGCGAAACACCCCGTGATGTTTTTCTCACTCCTACCAGTGAATCTAATGTAACAAACACCCATACAATGCGCACCACCCCGTGATGTTTTTCTCACTCCTACTAGTGAATGTAATGTAACACACACCCATACAATGCGCACCACCCCGTGATGTTTTTCTCACTCCTACTAGTGAATGTAATGTAACACACACCCATACAATGCGCACCACCCCGTGATGTTTTTCTCACTCCTACTAGTGAATGTAATGTAACACACACCCATACAATGCGCACCACCCCGTGATGTTTTTCTCACTCCTACTAGTGAATCTAATGTAACACACACCCATACAATGCGCACCACCCCGTGATGTTTTTCTCACTCCTACTAGTGAATGTAATGTAACACACACCCATACAATGCGCACCACCCCGTGATGTTTTTCTCACTCCTACTAGTGAATCTAATGTAACACAAACCCATACAATGCGCACCACCCCGTGATGTTTTTCTCACTCCTACTAGTGAATGTAATGTAACACACACCCATACAATGCGCACCACGCCGTGATATTTTTGTCACTCCTACTAATGAATCTAATGTAACACACACCCATACAATGCGCACCACCCCGTGATGTTTTTCTCACTCCTACTAGTGAATGTAATGTAACACACACCCATACAATGCGCACCACCCCGTGATGTTTTTCTCACTCCTACTAGTGAATGTAATGTAACACACACCCATACAATGCGCACCACCCCGTGATGTTTTTCTCACTCCTACTAGTGAATGTAATGTAACACACACCCATACAATGCGCACCACCCCGTGATGTTTTTCTCACTCCTACTAATGAATCTAATGTAACACACACCCATACAATGCGCACCACCCCGTGATGTTTTTCTCACTCCTACTAGTGAATGTAATGTAACACACACCCATACAATGCGCACCACCCCGTGATGTTTTTCTCACTCCTACTAGTGAATCTAATGTAACACACACCCATACAATGCGAAACACCCCGTGATGTTTTTCTCACTCCTACTAGTGAATCTAATGTAACACACACCCATACCATGCGCACCCCCCCGTGATGATTTTCTCACTCCTACTAGTGAATCTAATGTAACAAACACCCATACAATGCGCACCACCCCGTGATGTTTTTCTCACTCCTACTAGTGAATGTAATGTAACACACACCCATACAATGCGCACCACCCCGTGATGTTTTTCTCACTCCTACTAGTGAATCTAATGTAACAAACACCAATACAATGCGCACCACACCGTGATGTTTTTCTCACTCCTACTAGTGAAGGTAATGTAACACACACCCATACAATGCGCACCACCCCGTGATGTTTTTCTCACTCCTACTAGTGAATCTAATGTAACACACACCCATACAATGCGCACCACCCCGTGATGTTTTTCTCACTCCTACTAGTGAATCTAATGTAACACACACCCATAGAATGCGCACCACCCCGTGATGATTTTCTCACTCCTACTACTGAATCTAATGTAACAAACACCCATACAATGCGCACCACCCCATGATTTTTTTCTCACTCCTACTAGTGAATGTAATGTAACACACACCCATACAATGCGTTCCACCCCGTGATGTTTTTCTCACTCCTACTAGTGAATCTAATGTAACAAACACCCATACAATGCGCACCACCCCGTGATGTTTTTCTCACTCCTACTAGTGAATGTAATGTAACACACACCCATACAATGCGCACCACCCTGTGATGTTTTTCTCACTCCTACCAGTGAATCTAATGTAACAAACACCCATACAATGCGCACCACCCCGTGATGTTTTTCTCACTCCTACCAGTGAATGTAATGTAACAAACACCCATACAATGCGCACCACCCCGTGATGTTTTTCTCACTCCTACTAGTGAATGTAATGTAACACACACCCATACAATGCGCACCACCCCGTGATGTTTTTCTCACTCCTACTAGTGAATGTAATGTAACACACACCCATACAATGCGCACCACCCCGTGATGATTTTCTCACTCCTACTAGTGAATCTAAGGTAACACACACCCATACAATGCGCACCACCACGTGATGTTTTTCTCACTCCTACTAGTGAATGTAATGTAACACACACCCATACAATGCGCACCACCCCGTGATGTTTTTCTCACTCCTACTACTGAATGTAATGTAACACACACCCATACAATGCGC